>NW_020664439.1:18724589-18809471 GCF_002925995.2 Terrapene triunguis
CTTCAGCCTGTAAATTGAGGCTTGAGGTCACCCTTTTCAGGAGCTCTTGGTGGGCTTTTGTGTCCTCCTGGGAAAAAGGAAGAGGAGGCGCCGTGATGGTCTCATCAGGGGAGGATGAACATGGAGGTGCGGTGCTCTGCGTTCCCACCAGTGCAGAGTTCGCAGCACTTGATCCCTTTCTGAGTGCGGGGTTGGGGAAGAGCGCTCTGCTGACCCCTTCCTGGGGGGTTGAGAGAGGGAGGCCGACAGTCTGTCCAGGCTACCGAGCGGACCACCACTGGGGGCTGCGTCGGGGCCCATGGGGTCCATTGGTACCAGGGCGCTGGCCAGAGAGCCTGGTGCCACTGCACTTGCTGTGGCACCGTCAGGGTGGGCTGCCCCACTGGACTTGTCTGGTCCGCTGACTGCCGGCTCCGAGTGGAGATTGGGCTGGTTTACAAATTAATGCTATCCTGGGATGGGGACGCCATCATGAGCGGTGCTGGGCTTGAGACCTTGAGTCCGGTGTAGAGGAAAGGGAGTACCTTCTGTAACGTCTGCTCCGCGACGGCCGGTTTCTGGTGATCTACGCCTGGGGCTGCGGGAACAGTGCCGTGCTGGGGACCTCGACTGGGGCGAAGAGCTTGAGCAGCGTCGACGTCGGTACTGCGAGGGGCTACAGTGGCTTCTCTGAGTTGGCGACCTCCGGTGCAGTCGGTCCCAGTCCAGTCCAGGACTGGCAGTCCTGGCGGGGCATGCTCTGACCTCGAGGCCTGCACTCCCTCGATGTGGAGTGGTGCCTCGATTCCCTGCTGCTCAGCACCCAGCCAGACAATCGGGTGGGGGTCGACGGAGACAGGTGCAAGCTGCGTGGTCACTCTGAGGAGAGCGGCGCCGGGAACCTTCCCTTGACCACAAGCGGTACTGCCCGGGTGGTGACTGTGGCGGTCCGAGCACTGGCTTGCCTCTGGACTGGGGGCTGCTGGGGTCAGTGTAGCTGGTAACAGGAGAGACATTACGTCTCGAGCCGCCTGCAGGACCTCCGCGTGGAGGGCACCTGTATGTGGCCACTGGCGTCTGGGGCGGTCGGCTCGGAGTGGGCTGGGCTACTCCGCTCTACTTGAGTCGGAGGCCGCGAGGCACGGGGGGAATCGAGAGCTGCCCAATGCGGGTCTAGTCTTGCCCCCAGCCTTGTCCCAGTGCCTTGATGGAGAAGATCGCTTCTTCGTCTTCTTGTCCCATGGATGGGGAGCAGTACCGGCTGGTGGAAGGCACTGCTGGGTCACCGCGCACCAATGCTACAGTGCTCGGTGCTGACTCAGAGCAGCATAGCGGGGTCAGGGTCAACTCCATCAATATGGCTCAGAGCCATATATCCCACTCCTTCTTAGTCTGGGGCTTAAATGATCTGCAAATTTTGCAGCGGTCACTGACGTGGGTTTCCCCAAGACAGTGTAAGCACCTAATGTGCAGGTCACTTATGGGCATAGGCCCTTTACAAGTGTTGCACGACTTAAAGCCCAGGGCATGCCCTGACCCGGGCGCGGTTCTTCTACTCTATCTATATAATAATTTTTTAAAATTTATTTTTTTAAACTACATGTACTATCTACAAATTAAATGACAGTCTAAACAGGGAAAGATACAGTGGAGAGCTGGAGCACAGCAGTTCCAAAGCACCTTCACTAGTGGCAAGAAGGAATTGAGGGTTGGGGGAGTGTGCAGCGCCCCTTATACCACCCTATGGTGGTGCCACTCCAGGGGTTGCTAGGGGTGCTCCCCTATAGGTACTGCTATGGGGAAAACTTCCAGCACCGGTGCACGTGGCGAGCACGCACACCTATTGTGAAATGCACACGAGCAATCACTCGAAGAACTACTGGATCTGTGACTGTGCAGGTACAATGATTCCAAATGACTCCTGCATAAACTATGGAGAGGCTGTAGCCATGAGGCTACAACCACAGTAATGGAGAGACTATACTGTATTCCTACATCGTGTGTTAAAATTTGGGATGGAGGTGCACATTCTCTTCCTAACCCCTGCTTCAGCCCCACCATTGACCTCTTACCCCCGCTATTCCAAGTACGAAGTCTTGGATCCTATGCAAGGGGGATGGATGGATGTGCTTTCACCTCAAGTGAAATATTTCTGTATTTGATAGGCAACTTGATTTCTGTGAAATTCAAAAGCCTTTCTGATCTGATATACAGATAGCTAGAAAGAGATGCAATTGCCAAGCATATTTAGTCTGCTTAGAGATAATTTTATTAGTGAAATGAATTATTGATAATTTCTCAAAGATCAAGTTGTGTCAAGTTTAGTGATCCAGGAGATTTTATCCAAAAAATTCTACTACAGCAGGGGTCGGCAACCTTTCAGAAGTGCTGTGCCGAGTCTTCATTTATTCACTCTAATTTAAGGTTTCGTGTGCCAGTAATACATTTTAACGTTTTTAGAAAGTCTCTTTCTACAAGTCTATAATATATAACTCAACTATTGTTGTATGTAAAGTAAATAAGGTTTTTAGAATGTTTAAGAAGCTTAATTTAAAATTAAATTAAAATGCAGAGCCCCCCAGACCAGTGGCCAGGACCCAGCAGTGTGAGTACCACTGAAAATCAGCTCACGTGCCGCCTTCGGCACGCGTGCCATAGGTTGCCTACCCCTGTACTACAGTCTTGTCACCAACCTCTATGCCAGTAAAAATAGTTGGTATTCTTCCAGCTTTATGAACACATTCTGTCAAGCTCAAGAAGCCAAACTGTGTGATCTCACCATCTGCCATGACCTCTTGTCAGTTTCAGACAAAAGAATCCATGCAGATGGTCTCAAAATGTAGATTCTTTCCTATTCCCAGTTACTACTTGACAGCTTGCATCAAACAAATAGCAAAATGTAAAACTTGACTTTGTTCTCTCATTGGTTTCTGATGATATTATACAAAGATGGATTTAGGGGCCCAGTCCTATGCCACAGAAAATGTGCCTCAGAGATTTAGGATCTTTCTCCAGAATGTGAAGCTTTTCTTTCTAAAAAGCAACCACCACAATTTTTGTTCACCTTTTGGTTACACATGCTTTAACAAGAGAGCAGTGTGGTAAATTAAGTCGACAGTTGAACAATACACTAAGCAATAGTAATACCAGGGCAACAACAAAGTCCAGTTATGATCACAAACGCTGAACACATTCAAAATCCAGTTTGATTACTAATTTAGTTAAAAGATAGCTAAGTCCAATTCTGATTTATCCAGTGAGATGAAATAAAAAAAAAAAAAAAAACCACAACCTAACCCAATCTTCTCTGCAGTTTAAAAAGCCTAATCTATTCTAAAATTTCATTCATATTAGAGCTTTGATATACAATTCATTTATTAGAAACAGCCAACACAAGTTACAGAATGTGTTTTTCTGCAGAACAATATTTAGTTCTCCAGAAATTGATTTGTCCTTAAAATTAATTGTTCTAAAGACTAATTTTTAGACAACAGCATAAGAAGCTTCAGGTAAACAAGTATATTAAACAAACACCTCCGGAAACTAAAGAGAGCCTCTTACACTGGAAAACAGACTATTTCATTTCTATGTCCATGTTTAAACAAACTTCAGTTTTAATTTCTCTCTCTCCCAATCTTTTTGATTGGCACCTTGAGACACGTTACCGCCAAAACAAATGAGCACCAACAGATGAATCCCTAAATACCACCCATCACCTACCCAACATCACCTACCACATACCACAAGTCTTCCAAGGGTCAGTGCTGTTATTATGCCAGTATTATACTAATTGTCACACAAGACAACAAAATAACGCAACTGGGCCCTCTAGTTGTTGGACTGCTTTTTTAGAATTTAAGCCATCACTTTTACTGTATTTCAGTAGATGATATTTGGACATGATCATGTGGGTACACTAAAAGATTTTATTTTATTTTTTAATCACAGAAAAAATCCATTCCTAACAATCTATTTAAGTGAGACAGCTAGTAGATCTTATGTTTACTGCAATGTAAAAATTATTTTACACTGAATATGCTACTCTTCCTTTCTGAAGTTATTGTTGAGCTGCTCCTAGTTATATGAAAAATTAACCAGGACAGTGCATGTATTCATTTTGAAAGATACAAAATATTTTGTATGTACACCTATCCCTAGAATTAAAGTTAGGGTTCAGGCCAGTGTAGAACAAGATTAGGTTTCATAAGGCTGCAGGGTAACAGAAAGGTTCCTTGATTAATCAGTAGAAGATCAGTTTTAAAGCTACTAATTTATGCATAGTGCTAAATGGATTAGACCGCCTGTTGCACATATGCTGCTAAACTGTCTCAGTTTTCAGACCAGGTTCTTTCTTTATTGCTCAAGTGTTTGCCAGAATTTTTTCTTCCATAGGAGTAAGCGTATTGCCATCTTGTTTCTAAAAATTTTACAAATATATTTTTGTATCCAATTCCTATTAGAAGTTATTCTCAGATTTTGTAAAAACAAAGCCTCTGTTGAAAATATTACTGATCAGTAATCAAATTATACAGTTTAAAAATGAAGATTTGGTACTACAGAAACAGAAATTCAAATCTGTTAGCAAACAAAAATATAAGTGGGGACTTGCTTTGGAATTTCTATTAATTATTCTGTGATTCTCTTATGTGATGCAACAAATTAAGTTATTACCCATGTATTTGATAATAGGTTCTATTAAAGACAGATTCTGAATTTATTGTTTGTGCATATTTTACATATATGTTACTTTGTTTCTGTTCAATTAATTATTCATATAATGTTTCAAGTGTATAAGATATTTCTATGGTGTCCAGTTTGTTACCTTTCTTTAATAAAGCTCCTTAAATAAATGATCATAAAAAGTTTAAAAATGTGTTTAATAAATAAGATAGTCAGAATATGAAACAAAACCAACATATATGGCTATCACAGAGGCCAATATCTATTTTAAAATAAAAATGGAACAAATGAGTGTACATGACTCAAAATAAACTTCAGTGTGAAATCATTTCAACAGATGGCTGTATATGAGGGACTGCAGGTACTAGGATCTTTCTCTGCTTTCCCCACACAGTAATTCCACTAATGAATATAACTTCACTATCCCTTGCCCTGTTGCCAACCTTAGGCCTGGTCTACACTACGGGGTTAGGTCGGATTTAGCCACATTAGGTCGATTTAAAAATGAATGCGTCCACACAACCAACACCGTTCCATCAACCTAAAGGGCTCTTAAAATCGACTTCGGTGCTCCTCCCTGGCGAGGGGAGTAGTGCAAAAATTGACTTTGCTGGGTCGAATCTGGGATAGTGCGGATGCAAATTTACAGTATTGGCCTCCGGTAGCTATCCCAGAGTGCTCCATTGTGACCGCTCTGGACAGCACTTTGAACTCCGATGCACTAGTCAGGTACACAGGAAAAGCCCCGAGAACTTTTGAATTTCATTTCCTGTTTGGTCCGTGTGGTGAACTCAGCAGCACAGGTGACCATGCAGTCCCCCCAGAATCGTAGAATGTTGAATGTTTCTACGCTCCCCCTATCATCTCTGTCCCTGATGTTATTGCAGATTAGAAGGCGAAAAAAAATGCACTCGCAATGACATGATTTCCGAGCTCATGCAGTCCTCCCGCACTGATAGGGCGCAGCTTAATGCATGGAGGCATTCAGTGGCAGAGGCCAGGAAAGAATTAAGTGAGCACGAAGAGTGGAGGCAGAACGTGATGCTGAGGCTAATGGGGGAGCAAACGGACATGATGAAGCATCTGTTGGAGCTGCAGGAAAGCCAACAAGAGCACAGACCCCCCGCTGCATCCACTGTAGAATCGCCTACCCTCCTCCCCATGTTCCATAGCCTCTTCACCCAGACGCCCAAGAACGCGGAGGGAGAGGCTCCAGGCACCCAGCCACTCCACTCCAGAGGATGGTCCAAGCAACAGAAGACTGTCATTCAAACAGTTTGATTTTTTAGTGTGGCTACAATAAGCAATGTGGCCTTGTCCTTCTCTCCTCCCCCACCCCACCCGGGCTACCTTGTCTGTTATCTCTCTCTTTTTTTTTAATTAAGAATGCATGGTTTCAAAACAATAGTTACTTTATTTCAAAGGGGGAAGGGTGGTTGGCTTACAGGGAATTAAAAATCAACAAAGGGGGCGGGTTTGCATCAAGGAGAAAAAACACATAACTGTCACACCGAAGCCTGGCCAGTCAAGAAACTCGTTTTCAAAGCCTCTCTGATGTGCAGCGCACCTTGCTGTGCTCTTCTAATTGCCCTGGTGTCTGGCTGCTCAAAATCGGACGCCAGGTGATTTGCCTCAACCTCCCACCCCGCCATAAACGTCTCCCCCTTACTCTCACAGATATTATGGAGCACACAGCAAGCAGCAATAACAATGGGAATATTAGTTGCGCTGAGGTCTGACCTACTCAGCAAACAGCGCCAGCAAGCTTTTAAACGTCCAAAGGCACATTCTAACACCATTCTGCACTTGCTCAGCCTATAGTTGAACTGCTCCTTACTACTGTCCAGGCTTCATGAACGGATCCCCGAGCTCGTCGCTGGGGAGCAGGAGCGCAGAGTTGCAGGGGAAGTGATGGAGTCATACACCATGCCCTGGAGGTTGCTAGGAGCCGGGCAGGGAAGACGTTCCCAGAACCCCCGGCCAAGCTACATGTCCGACAAGGACGGTTACCAGTCCCACTGCACCACGTGCTGCCAGAAGCATCCAGGAGGACCAGTACGGATCCCCTGAGCTCGTCGCTGGGGAGCAGGAGAGCAGAGTTGCAGCAGAAGCGGTGGATGACTACGGGTTAGCAGTCCTACTGCACCGTCTGCTGCAAAGGCAAGGAGCTGCTGCTGTGTAGCAATGCCAGATGCTGCAGGTGCTTCTATGTCAAATGTTTGGAGGTCCGGGTAGGGCAAGGTACCTCGGCCAAAGCAAAAGAGCAAGAGCCCTGGAGCTGTTACATGTGTCAACCACAGAAGTGCTATGGGGTGTTACAGTGCCGACCGGACTGGAATGTACAAGGCTTCTTCACCAGCGACAAAGGACAGGAATATGATATACCTAATATCTAAAAAGGCCAGCACATTTCCCAGAGTCACTACCCTTGACAACAGAACGTCAATGATTGCATTGGCTACTTGGATCACAGCAGCCCCCACAGTAGACTTGCCCACAACAGCAGCAGTGACGGTGAGCTGAGTGGGCTCCATGCTTGCCATGGTATGGTGTCTGCACGGGTAATCCAGGAAAAAAGGCGCAAAATGATTGTCTGCCATTGCTTTCATGGAGGGAGGGGTGACTGACGACATGTAGCCAAAACGACCCATGACAATGTTTTTGCCCCATCAGGCATTGGGAGCTTAACCCAGAATTCCAATGGGCAGCAGAGACTGCGGGAACTGTGGGATAGCTACCCACAGTGCACCGCTCCGTAAGTCGATGCTAGTCACGGAAGTGAGGACGCACTCGGCCAACTTAATGCGCTTCGTGTGGACATACGCAATCGACTGTATAAAATCGATTTCTAAAAATCAACTTCTATAAAATCGACCTAATTTCGTAGTGTAAACATACCCCTACACTATATACAAATGCAGCAGTGCTAGGAGCTGCTGAATACATTAAGTAACATGGTCACCAGAAAGAGAAAAATACAGGAACCGTCTTAAAGGCTTAGCCTCTGGCAAGCTAGAACCAGCAATGGGGTGTGGATGTGAGAAATCAGTCAACAAGGGGTAAAACAGTGTGCTTAGCATACTGAGTGGGGGCAGAACTATAGGGTTAGACTAAGCACACTGGACTCTTCCTCCACTTCTCTGAATCTATCAGACTAGTCTCATTCTGGGATTTTGGCTTCCTAGGGTGAGACTAGCAGAACTTCCAATTTAGATACTTTTAACTGCACCTCTAGGGAAGCAGGGCAGAGTACAAGCCTAGCACCCCCTCACTGCTCATATACATATGCCTCCAAATATTCTAGTCAGTTCCTTTGACTGAATGGGGGGCAAAGCACTCCAGGAGATAAACCCATTCAAAAGGACAAAACCAAAAATTTAAGATTTTAAAACCAAAAATAATTTTGTTTGGATGCTTGCACATACATACACAAGCACAGGGTCACTAAAATAACACTGAATTCTGAGAAGTGAGTGGGTGAGAGAATTCTGTTGGAATGATATTTTCAGAGAAGCTAATTTACAAGTAAGCCATTTTCCTTCTTCCCTGCATTTATTAATGTAGTTTAGGGAATTATTTGTTTATTGGGGTACATAAGTTTCCTGTTGTGTTTTTTTAAACTAGTATTACTATCCCTTATTCTTTACTATAGGTGAACTAGTCACCCTGTAGCAAGGCGCTGCCATGTCCTCCTCGCTGCTGCCCCTTCTAAGCCCACAAACCAGCAAGAGACCTCTGTATTGGTGCAATCATCCGTGCCCTTTATTTACAGTATATTTTCCCACCACCTTCTAGCTACAAATAGCTTCACTAGTACAGCCTCAGGGACTGCTAGCTCCCACAGCCAGAAGAGAAGAGCTCCCACTCCCTCTAATTCTCTGGCTCCTCCCTTACCTTCTCCTCGCAGGTTTCTTTCCTGCCAGCCTTTATGTTGCCCCTCACTAATGAAGCCAGTAGCTGTTCCCTGTTTGCCAATCAGGCCTGGGCTTACTTAGCCAGCTCCAATTCCCCTTTCTTGATTGGAGCTGGCATGACAGAGGCCTGGCTCAGATTTCCTTAGCCAGCACCCTGTCACACACCCCAAACCTGCTTTGACCAAAAATGAGGAGGAGGAATTGAGGGGTCTGCTGGAACAGCCTCTGGGGAAACAGAAGGAAAAACTGCTCAACCAGACACTTCAAGGAGGAAAATGTGAGCACCAGTGGTTTGGAACTGCTGAGCCATGTAAGAGAGAAGGGACTATGCTGAGGGAGTAAGAGAAAGAATTCATCCCCTGAAGCAACATGCTCAAACGCCCCACAGTAAAAGGTGCAAACTAGGGCCGGACAGAGCTTGGAGAAAGAAGGCGCGCGCACACACACACACTTCCACTGCAGCTAGCACCACTTTCCATGGAGGTGGATGCATCTGCCCTGTGCCTGTTAGGAAGTGTGCAGCTGGCAGGTCCCAGGTAACAACCCTACATGAAGGAGGGGCAGACTGGACTGTGGAGAGCGTGAGACACAACTCCCTTTCATCCTTGGAGGATGTGCAGCCAGCATTTTCCACCTAGAAGATTTGATAAAATCTGAATTCTGCAAAGATAAAAATATTAATTAAAAGAGCTGTGCTGGTCAGGAAAAGGGAGCACGCTCAAAATTCCTAGAAACAGATTGGCCTACTTGAATCACATGGTAAACTAAAGGAGCCCAAAAGTCGAGATTTGTGGAGACTCAGAGAAATATATCTTTTTTTCTATAAAATAAAGGAGTAACTGGAGCAGTACCATGAGAAATGTACTGTATCTCTCTCTCTGTGAATTGCATAGGATATCCTGGATTGAGGGGGAGAGATTCAGTGTCCAAAGTTGTAGCCTATTGTTCAAGGTAAGGAGCCACCTGCAACCTGAGATAAGACAGAACACTGAAAGAAAAGTAATATGCAAAGGCAGTTCTACAAAACTTACATTCAAGTCCACCAATTCCTATGACCTGATCTTAAAATAACTTTGAAAGACCCTGTGAGGTTCCTTTTGTAAACTGTCACACAAGCAGAAGAGAGTATACTAAAACACAATTACTAGCAGAGTGTTCATTTTTTCCTCATAGTATGGGCCAGACTCCCCTCCCACCCAATCATTAGGACCCCACTGCACCTATGAGTGCTCAGTTAGGATTCTCCTGGTACCTATAGTAATTGCTCACATGGAAAAATAAGGATATAGAGCAATTATTTCATATGGTCAGAGCTTTAAAGCATGATAGAAATTTCATTCAATAGTTTATAAATTAATCTGATTAAGATAACATATGGGAATTTACAGGTATTACTTTAGTTACTGGAGGATACCCACACTGTTATTTAAGGCCCCATGCCTACAAACATGTATATACAAAAAATGATTGAACTGGAGCTAGTGAGACTACTCAAATGTGTAAGAGGTTCCATGGGCAAGGCCTAAGTGATTTCAATGTGTAGTGTGTACTCTCCAACAAAAATAATTCCAATTCTTGGTATTTAAGAACAATCCATCAAATTTTGTATATCTTGTATAGTGATTAAAAATGGTCTTTTGCTTACTTGGTTTGAATCCCTACTATGATACTCAATACTAGATGCTGGGTGGTTGTTATAGCATTTGCTTGGTAGCAAACACTAAGATGTTCTACAGAACTAGGTCACCAACTAGCAGAAGCAGAAATCTACTTTAAAAGTGAGTTTCAGCAGTTAACTGACAGTCTATAGTAATTAGCAAGTTTCTGTGCAGAACACGCTGGCCATAATAATGACATGTTTAAATTGGGGATGGTTCAGTCACTATACTAACAGGTGGCCCTTGACAGCTGGCATACTTGCTTTCAGTCACTCTTATTACAGGCGCACAAAGTACCTTTTGAATTCATTTTCTTTATTAAATGGCAGTTAATTAGGAAAGATTTCAGAACTAATTTCAGCAAGCTCTAAAACTCAGAACTGGTAATGGTGAACATTTCTTCTATGAAGTGTGTTCTTAAAGTCTGAGAACTTCTTATTACCAATAGCTAACTCTCTATCTGACCAAGTGAAAGTTAGTTCCGTCCCTTTTTCATTGAATAGCTACACTTATCTCACAAGAATTAAAAGATGCCCTGCTAGAAAGTTCTGTACCACAGTAGAAGCTGGCCCAAAACCAAAGGTCATTAGATAAGAGTTTAGTTTCATTTTCTTAGATTGTACTTCTTGCAAAAGTTTTGTATCTGCAATAGTGGAAGGGATATATAATCCTGAACTTGAAGTAGCTGAAAATGGTTTTACTGATTATTAACCTACTACAAGTAGCCAAAAAGTGATATTTCAGCAAATATTATGGAATGAGGCAGTGCTAAGTGATCTTTCATTGTTTTATCTTCTTACAACATAGCTGTACTATGCATTTTTAAAGATGAAGTTCAGTCCTTATTCCACTGTTACTAATGGATACAGCTATAAAAATGTATAACAGCTACCAATACTGCAAGTCTAAATAAAAAGGAACCAAAACAGGAAGTTCAGCATTATAAAATTGCCATGCCATAACACACACCACCTTTTCATGGGATTGCAGAACACAAATTGCTCGCTTTTGAGATTCCCCCCCCCTTAAGAACAACAACTTAAACTAAGCATCAACTTGGATTTAATTTGCTTACAGTAACCCCCAATGTATTTTAGTTTATTTTTCATTTAATTACTTACATAAACTTTAGGATAGGTGTATCTGAAAGCAAGATAGATTTAGGTAGCTTGTTGGCTTTGCACCAGCCTTGTCTGAGACCTAAGTCCAAGAACACATTAACAACTTTGCTCCCTCTGGTCTGGTGCCAGGAAATGATCATCTCTGTAAGACTGTTAACCCACCTACAAATCTGCTCACTTATTCTCTATTGACTACATCTGTAGGACTTTACTACTAGCTGGTAGGATAAGAGTAAAGATTTTTCCTCTAAACATTGTACAACAAAAAAGCTAGAAGCACATATAAAAAGCAAATCAAATTAATAGACTTGAAGAGTATTAAAGACAAAAGCAAAGAACACGGTTTTAAGGCAGTATTGTATGAATAAGACAACTATGGTTAACTCCTGCCCAGTGAACTACACGTGCTACAGCTGAAGGGCCACATTCTGCTTCAAGATGACACATAATTAAGATTTTATAAATAAAACGCAGTACGGATAAACAGCTTCCTTTTCCCAGCTATATCACATCACTATTTTCTCTTATTGAATTTGATGCACATCTCCAGAAACTTGCTTTATACTGTAAGGTTCACTTATGCAGCTCACCACCATAGGGTGTCATGCATGTTCTTTTGCTGCTCCTGTAAATAGGCTCTCATAGCCTAAGCAGCAGAAATAAACTGAAAAAGATGTTATCAGTTCCACTCTGTGTCTGCTCTTAACTGTGCACCTGGACAAAAATGCTGTTCTGGACATGATTCTCACATACACCTATTTCCAACACACAAAATGGGAAAACATGAGGTACTTCTAGAAAATTAAGACCATTTGTCTTACTATATTATGGACTTTTTCCCAACTGATCTGTCTGGGCTAACCTCTTAGCAGGTAGATAACACTTCATAGCCTGAATTCCAACGAGCTTCTTCACACAACACTAAACTCACCTGGATCAGAACTTGCAGTACTTTCAGCAATGGGCTTTTGCTGAGCAGACAACTACACCAAATCATTACAAATTTCCACTTTGCAAACCTGCCACAAAAAGTGTCCACTGAAGACTACAATGAGATGACAGAACTAATTTCACATGCAGACTAAACTAGATTTGAACTAAAGTTTCTAGAAGTGAAAAACTGGTGCAGTAAGTCAATGTGAAACTTTATTCCTCATATTAAAGTGTAAATCTCTTCAATATCTAAAGAATGTCACTCAAAAACAATCATAATTTTACACCTTTATGTAAAAATACATAATTCAAAAATAATTTGGTCCTGTTCTTCCTGGTAGCAGTTTGCCTCAAAGGGATCCAGTGTGTACAATATGCCAGATAATGTAGTGAGAATTACTGTCCACCTTAACAAATAGTGATATAACAGTTGAGCAGAAGGCTCAGACAAGTAGTACATCTATTAATGTTAACAACTTCATATAGCTACAAAAAATAATTTAACTGTGACCACTGAAGGTTAACTTGAGTCAAACTGCTCCTTTTCATTCTTTGTAGTACAACAATGATTTTTGCACACACAGGAAGTGGTTATAAGAGAGCCATAAGGGTTTTTACAGAAAAATACAAGATTTCTCTCAGAAGTTTGTTAATACAAGACAGTGCCCACTAATAACAAAATAAGAGTCACTTTTAAGAATTATTTCTCAGTTTTCCCTCTTTCTTTAGGGTAGGCCTAAATCACCTGACCTATTATTCCTAGGTCTCTTTTAGAGATAATGCTTCATGTTTAACAAGAGAAACTGTCTTGGGAGTAGGAGAGATTTCAGTACCTTTTTCTTGCAGCTACCTCTCCTGTTATCTTTTCTTTCCTGTTATGTAATTTCTCTCTTCCTTTCTCAACTCTATCAAAATTTCCTCAAGATATTGCATCAGGGGCACCGAAACGGGGAGGTAGGGCCATGCCCCCCCGACTTTTTACTGGCCGTAAGGGTGAGCACCAGGGGGAGGGGTGGAGAGGAGCAAGCAGGGGGCAGTGTCTTGGGGGAAAGAGACAGCATAAGGAGGTGGGGCCTTGGGGGCAAGGGGTGGCGCGAGGGGGTGGGGCCACAGTTTGGGCATCTGTGCCCTGCCCCCCCACACTTTTAGGGAGCTTCCACTGCTCCTGTATTTCACTATGCATAGAATATTCTAAATAAGGTATTTCTGAAGTTGCAAGTACCTGTGTTTATATACACGAAGATCTGAACTTTAAAATACATTTTCTCATTTGTATCATAACAGTATCAATAAATCATCAGTGACTTCCAATCCCATAAAACTTACATGCTTTCAATATAAAATATTAGTATATCACTATGTGATCAAGTGGATTAGCAGCCATGTAATGGCTGATGTAAAAGGATTAACTTAATTTAATTCACTTTAACCACATAACTATATACTGGCATACAAACACATTTTTATCAAGCCATACATCAAACTAATTCATAGTTTGGAATTTCTTTAAAAGACAGGACAGATGATATATGACCTGGTCATTTACTGACAATGTTATTCTCCAGTTGCTATTAAAAAATTGAGGTGCTTTAAAAAACAATTAATTCCAACATTGTTAAGACTAGCCCTGTAACCAATGCTTCTCTCTCCCTTTTATATTTCTATACAAGTTTCTATTAAATTGGCTTAACATTTGTAAGAGTTGCCAAACATGATTCAGGCTTTGGTTTTGCCATTCTATATAACAAATAACCATAGCAAGAGACCATGCAAGCTCACTGTAACATTACTGTATCTCCCACACCCTTCTCACAAGTAAAACAGATATCAACTGATGATTTCAATTCAGTTAAGAACAGATACACAAAGTAAAGGGGGGGGGGGAAGATATGTGGTTTGCTGATTCTACATTATGTTTTTCAGCATTATTTCTAGGTTATTGACTAAGGATTTGCATTGTGAAATGTGAAGTCTATATTCACCTCCACCTCCCTTACACCTTTAAAAGATGAATTATAGGCCTTCCTATTGACCTCAAATGAGAGCAGAAAGAGTCCCATATTTCACATCTCCCACCTTTTAACTACCCCTCCCCACAATAAAAAAGAATAAGAGAGCAGCCGCAGATCCACAAGTGGGCCAGAACGTTTTTCAGAGTGTTGCATAAATTTACAGTGCAAAACATCTTAACTTTGTGCTGCACATCACAAGTTAACTGTTAAGGGTTTTTTTTTTTTTAAATGAAACTGATAGGAACTAAATTGCCAGCTAGAACACAGCCTTGCTATAAAGTGAATTAAACACCGAACTGCCACACTGCTAGAAGGACCAAGTACAGCATAATCTGTACTAAGCCGCCTCTCACCTCCCCCAGAAACTCGTATCTCACTTGGAAAGAGACGGGTCTGAGGAGACTGGGGGAGATACCAGTTACAACACACACGCGGCCACTTCTATGACCTCCAGCTGGGTTTCAAGCAGAGGCGGAGAAGCCCCAGTGAGACAGACAGGGCGGCTGTCACACGGTAATGCCAAGGTCCAGACACAGGCCTGCGTGCCAGGCACGCCGAGCACATCGTGCCACCTTGCTAAGGCAGTGAAAGGGGAGCGTGACTCACAGGTGTCAGGCACCAGAGCTCTGTCTCCAGAGCTCTCGGCGCGGAGATGAATCCCCGTGACAGTGGCCCCGCGTCAGGGCGCCGGGCAGGCCCCCAGGGAGAAGGGCAATACGGCCGTTAGCCCCAGGGCGCGCGGAGGGGGACACCACAGCCGAGGACTGAGCGGGGCTGCCCCCTACGCAGCAGCAGCGCTCTCTTCCGCCCCGTGCCTCCACAGGCCCCGGGGGCGGAGCGGGCTGGGCCTGGCCAGCACCAGAGCCGAGACAAGGAGCCGGCGACGGCTCCTCCCTCGCCAGCTGCCGTAGCAGTTAGCCGGCCACCTGGCAGCTGTTCCGCCCGGCCCCACGGAGAGAGGCGCCCCCTGGCCGGCTCTGCGTTGCCCCTGGGGGTCTGCGCCGCCCGAGAGGGTGCACCGAGAACCAACGACTCTCGACGCATAAGATCCCAGCCACCCCGGCTCACCGTGCCTCCAGCCCGGCCACTCTCCGGCTCGCTCCTCGGCCGCACCGAGTCTGTGTCCCTCTCCCCCGCACAAGCTTGGCGGCGTCTGACAACTGCGTTCTCCCATTGGCCACCCCTCCGCCTGAGGTTAGGCGCCGCCATCCGCCCATTGGCGCAGCCCGGTGTGTACACAACCTGCCCACCAATCCGAGAGACAGCTGGGGAAGGGGCGGGGCACAGACCGAGCTGGTTCTAGAGGGTCGTGCGGGCTATGAGCCGGGATTTCCCATCGCGGTGGCCTTAACCCTGAGCCAACCCTGGTCCCGTTGGGAGGGGTGAGCTGCGGTGCCGGGCTGGCACGGGGCGGGGGGGCTACCTCTTAGCCAGCAAATCCCCCACATAGCCACCCCCTGGGTGTGTGACTCTCAGCCAGGACTCACCCCCCCACCCTCTCCCCGGCGGGAGACGGACTCAGCCAGCACTGGCTGCTCCCCCACACTAGGGGGGCGAGCGGGAGGGATACCAAACTAACCGCCTCTCCCCCCCTCACACACCCCCCCAAGGGGGAGGAGCGGAGACATTATCTCCCATGATGCCCAGTGCGTGGACGGCCGGAAGGATCACAGCTGTTGGAGGAGGTGGACACATCATGGCCCCGCGGCGGGGCAGATGGGAAGGAGGCCTTGTCCCCACAGACTCACCCCATCACACTGGCTGAAGTGTTTTGGCATGGAGACCGTCCAACTACCACATTAACCCAATACAGCCTTTGAATGAAACCCTGCAGGCCAGGATGCCTAGAGGTTGGCTAGTAGTTTATAGTGACATTGGCCATAGACACAAACTAAGCTTGATCTTAGCTCATAGAAAGCCGAGACATATGTTAACACACGTGCTAAGCTGAAGGTGCAGAAATCTAAATATTTTATACAAATGACACTACCAATTTGCATATTTGGTGAATATGTGTTGTCTTAATTATACTCTGCATGTGTCATATACAAGAGGGATAGCTCAGTGGTTTGAGCATTAGCCTACTAAACCCAGGGTTGTGAGTTCAATCCTTGAGGGGGCCATTTAGGGATCTGGGGCAAAACTTGGAGATTGGTCCTACTTTGAGCAGGGGGTTGGACTAGATGACCTCCTGAGGTCCCTTCCAACCCTGATATTCTATGATTCAATGAAGATAGTAAGCATACTGATTACCAGGGCTTTATCCTGGCAAGGCTACAACATGTGACAGAAATTAGTAGTGTTCCTGACTGATTTTGGCATCACTGGGAGTTGGTATTCAAGTAACTCTGGCAGCTCCCTGAGATGCTGCCCTTGAGCCTGCAGCGGGAGAGGACGGAGCTGGAAAGACTTAAAAGGACTGCATTCTTCTAGGCAACTTTTCTATTATTATTATTATTATTATTATTATTAAAGTCCTGAAAGGCTCTGACTAGAAAGAACAGGAGTACGTGTGGCACCTTAGAGACTAACAAATTTATTTGAGCATAAGCTTTCGTGGGCTACAGCCCACTTCATCAGATGCATAGATGAAGTGGGCTGTATCCCACAAAAGCTTATGCTCAAATAAATTTGTTAGTCTCTAAGGTGCCACAAGTACTCCTGTTCTTTTTGCGGATACAGACTAACACGGCTTCTACTCTGAAATCTGACTAGAAAGTTGGCCTACAGCCCAACACCTAGACACACACCAGGAGTATTGCCTCAGCTCTTCAGTCCATGATACTGTAGCTCCATTGTGGTCAGAATCACCATTTCAGGTTAATATTCCCCTTGCCAGTAAGGTCTCCAGTCAGAGCCGTAACTATGGCCTTGGCTACACTCGGGACTTCCCAGCGCTGCCGCGGCAGCGCTGTGAAGCACAAGTGTAGTCGCGCCGCCAGCGCTGCGAGAGCTCTCTCGCAGCACTGTATGTACTCCAGCTCTCCGAGGGGAATAGCTTGCAGCGCTGCGAGCAAGCGTGCAGCGCTGCAGGCTCTGATTACACTGGCGCTTTACAGCGCTGTACTCGCTGCGCTCGGGGGGGGGGTGTTTTCACACCCCTGAGCGCAGCAAGTTGCAGCGCTGTACAGTGCCAGTGTAGCCAAGGCCTAAGCATTTTAGCACATGGGGCTAGCAAGCATATTTGCGCCCCCTCAAGGTGATGAGTGGGGAGGCATGCAGCAGGGTCACATGTCACCCCAGATTTCTGCCTTCCATTTAGCACAGAGGTTTTCAAACTAGAGGGGGTGCCTCACTAGGGAGATGCCCCCCACAGTTTGAACATCATTGCCTCCTGCCAGGAGCCAGGGCATAATATAAAAAACCACTACTGACAGATTTTTCTACCAGTTATTGACACCTATGGATGTTTTTTGTCCTGTCACAATTTGCTACTTCCTTTCTCATTGGCCAAGGGATAACACATTTTGATAGATGGGTACATCTATCACAATTTGCTACCTTTCACCTTTCCCATCCTCTGGTCAAGGGGTAGTACAGGGCATCAACCGTCCATCACAATTTGCTACCCTAGACCAGTGGATTACAAAGGTAAGAGGTAGTAAATTGTGGCAGATGGTTGATACATAGCCATGGTGCACCACACTCTGAACGAAGCACCTGGCACTGGCCACTGTTGGAAGACAGGTTACTGGGTTAGGTGGACCATTGGTCTGACCCAGTATGGCCATTCTTATGTTTAGTAAAAATTACAGTAGATTTTTGCATTTGAGAAGGATTTAACATGAGATAGCATACTGCCCATAGTGAATATTTGGGAAACAAGTTCTACACACAAATAGTGACATGCGAAAAAGCACTAAGGGCTGGATTGAAAGGCAAAATAACAGTTCAGAAAGGCAATCCCCATTGGAGGATCAAGTGAAAATTAAGACGTTTTGATACCAGGCCAGAAAATCAGTCAGACTGGAAGTCACATGATCCAGCAGAATATACTTGTGCTATAAAAAGAAAGAAAAAAAAATTTAGAATTAAAAATTCCATATTAAAAATCACAGTAAAAACATAGGATGTGCTATACTAAAAATACAGATGTCATTGATAAAACTACTAGCAAATATTTACTTGTAAATATTTTCAATGACTATTTGCTATAAACTATAAATTAAATAGCACAATGACATCCATCTGCACAATGTTAAAAGGTAAATGATGAAGTGCTAAGAGTAATAAAAATAACATTTTAAAAAGTAAACAGTTAGGTGATTCAGTGAATCACAGCAGCAGATAAGACAAATTTGCGAACTGCTAGGAAAGACTTTATGCAGACATATTAACTGACAAGGGATTCTTTTAAACAAAATGTGTGACTGTTTTTGGGGGTGTATGTAAAATATTTCACTGAATCAAGTCTCCTTTATCACCTCAGCACGTTATATCAGACAGAGAAGAGCTGCCATGTCAAGACATTGGGACACCTTGTGCCTTTAAGGACACAGCCCCGGGAAGCGTGTGCTGAGATGTACTGTTCTGGGAGAGGGGAAATAAAAAGTCCCTCTGCCCCCACTCTATCTTTGCAAAGACAGCAGGTGGCTAACCCCACTTTTATCTCCTCTGCCCATCCCTGTGCCAGGGTTTTGCTCTCTGCCAGCTTCTGTACCCTTGGGCTTAACCTCGGCTCCTGCTGTTTCTTCCTGATTTTGCTCCTCAGCTTCCCCTGCCTCCAGTTGTTTGACCCCACTGGCAGTCAGTTTCCGCCCCCTGCCCAGACTCTGCCCTCTGCCCAAAACTCCTTTAACCTCCGTGAACAATTTAAATCCCCAGTGAAAGGAGCAGCTACAGCAGCTGTTACTAAGCATGCTCAGTACGAGCCAAGCAGCGCACTCAAGCCCTGCCTGCCTGCCATGATCCTAGCACCAGGGTGAGCCTGCTCCAGCCTGGCCCGTGATCCTGCAGGAAGGGGGGGGGGGGGAAGCGCTGAGCACCCTGAACTCTGACCAACACCGCTGGGCCTGATCCTGTGGGAGAGGGGAGCTGATGCTGCTGGGCCAGGTCCTGCATGCCACCCCATTTTTGCACCCCTGCTGGCTCTGTGCCCTGGGCGGCTGCCCTGCCCTAGTTACAGCCCTTTCTCCAGCCATTAGCTGTTTCTGGGCAGGGTCCCTTTAACCATTCACCTCTGAACAGAAGTTTTAAGTCTATCCAGCCTCTTACCTTATACTGTGATGGCTCCAGAAAGCCAGTCTGCCTAAAAGCTATCAGCTGGGCTGTGCTTTCTCGCTGAGGACACTGACAGTGTTTTTACCAGTGATCCTACAGCTCTGTCTCAGCAGAGTACATTTATTTTAAGAACAAAAAAAAGCAGACTGAGAAAACATAGAACAACAGCAACAACAAAAAAACCACAACAAAAGTTCCCCTATGCATGCTAAAACCTTACTAGAGCTCACCCATCAGTCTTATGGGCCCAAGTAAGCCAAAGTCTTTCCAATCCTCCTACAAGGGCTGACCTCCCACCCTCCCCCTTGGACAGAGGCTCTGTCCGTTTGCTTAATCAAAACAAAGGCTCTGTGTCAGTTCAAACTCAGCTTTTTATACTAAAGCCCCTTCTTTGTTTGAGTCTCTGGAAAACCTAGTTTAAATCAGTATATGCAAATACCCCGGGGGGGTGGGTGGTTTTCTGGAGTTTTTTACAACTGTTTGAAGTTCCTGGAATAGCTTTGGTAACCTTCTCCCATGGAGTAGAACACATTAATACATAAACCATTCATAAATTTAAAACAATGGCTCCCAAAGATACTGCATGGGATTGTAATATCTATCTCAGTCAGGAACAGAGGCGGCTGCCCCCCAGCAATTATAGGACCCTGTCACAAAGGGCTGCTCTACACCCACTTTTAGTACCTGCATAACTATTTTGCTTGGGAGTGTGTGGGTTTGTTTGTTTTTTCCAAAGTAGCTATATCCGTACATCCCCTAGAGTGAATGCAGTTAGAACAGTATAAAAAGTGACTTGCAGCAATAAGTTATTCCCTTTCCTGTATGTGATTAAGCTATACCACCAGTGTAACGGCATCCACACGGAGGGTGTTGTACTGTTTTTTAACTGGTACAGTTAAAGGTGTACAACTTGTATGTATGCAACAAGACCCAACACACAGCTACTGGGCTTTTTTTGCTCAGCTGGTAGAAAAAAAACGTTTACCTACCTTTTTGTAACTGTTGTTCTTTGAGATGTGTTGCTTATATCCATTCCATTTTAGGTGTGTGTATGCTCATGTGCACAGTTGTCGGAGATTTCTGCCTTAGTGGTATCCATAGGGCGGGCTGCAGCGCCCCCTGGAGTTGGCATGCTCATGCAGCAGTATATCAGGCACCACTGGCCCTACACCCTCTCAGTTCCTTCTTGCTGGCAACTCCGACAGAGGGTAGGAGGGCGGGCAATGGAATGGACATGTTCTTTGAGATATGTTGCTCAACAGTTACGAAAGGCTAGTAACTGTTTTTTCTTCTTTGGGTGCTTGCTCATGTCCATTCCATACTAGGTGACTCACAAGCAGTACCCCCAGAGTTGGGCTTGGAGTTCACAGCTTAGCAGCTTGCAGTACAGCCCTACCGAAGCCAGCATCATCCCGGGCCTGCTGGGTAAGTGCATAGTGGGACGTAAAGGTATGGACAGACCAGGTGGCTGCCCTACAGATGTCCTGGATAGGCACTTGGGCCAGAAAGACTGCTGAAGAGGCCTGCGCCCTGGTAGAGTGGGTGGTGATGATCGCTGGAGGTGGCACCTTCGTTTGATCATAGCAAAAACAAATGCAGGCAGTGATCCAAGAGGAAATCGTTTGAGCGGATACAGGGCAACCTTTTATCTTGTCAGCTACAGAGACAAATAACTGCATTGACTTAGGGAATGGCTTGGTCCTGTCGATGTACAAGGCCAAAGCCCTCCTGACGTCCAGGGCATGCAGCCTGCACACCTCCTCCAACTTATGCGGCTTCAGAAAGAAGACCGGTAAGTAAATGTCTTGGCTCAAATGAAACTGAGAGACTACCTTGGAAAGGAAGGCTGGGTGCAGTCTCAGCTGGCCTTTGTCCTTGTAGAAGACAATGTAAGGCGGTTTTGAGGTGAGCAACCAAACCTCAGATACCCGGCAGGCCGACGTCACTGCTATCAGGAACGAAGAACAGAGCAGGAAGCCAAAGGCTCGAAGGGTGGGCCCCCGTGAACCGCGACAGCACCAGATTCAAGTCCCAGGGAGGCACGGGATCCCTAATGTGCGGGTAGAGGTGCTCCAGACTCTTAAGGAATCTAGCCGTGATATCCTGAGCAAAAACCAACCTGCCCTCGAATGGCGGGTGGAAGGCTGAGATGGCCACTAGATGGACCTTGAGATGCAGGAGGTAGAATGAGCTGCAACGACGCTCGCTCGGGACGGACACCTTTAATTCACAATCCAGCAGGTGAACCGCTTTCACTTGGCCAGGTAGGTCACTCTGGTGGAGGACTTTCTACTTCCCAATAGGACTCTCTGAACCTCGGCCAAACACTGCTGCTCCTACGCATTTAGCCATGCAGCAGCCAAGCCATCAGATGCAGCGCTGCCAGGTTCACATGCAGAAGACTGCCGTGGTTCTGGAACAACAGGTCCGACCTTAGCGGCAGCTGGAACTGGGTCGCCACCGAGAGGTCCAGCAAAGTGCTGAACCAGTACTAGCGTGGCCAAGCTGGCACTATGAGGATGACCTTCGCCCTGTCCTGCTTGATCTTTATGAGGACCCTGGCCAGTAAGGCACCGGAGGGAAGGCGTACATCAGGGCCCCTGACCACGGGAGCAGGAAGGCGTCCGACAAGGATCCTCTGTCTATGCTCCGAACTGAGCAGAAAAACGTGACATTTTCTGTTTTGCCTGGACGTGAACAGGTTCACCCAGGAAGTTCCCCACTTCTGGAAAATAGAACTGACCACTTCCGGGTGAAGGGACCACTCGTGGTGAGACGAGAATGTCCTGCTGAGGTGATCTGCCAAAGCGTTCTTGGCCCCTGGAAGGTGAGTGGCTACAAGGTAGATATTTCGCTGCAGACAGAAGTTCCAGAGCCGGAGGGCTTCCTGGCAGAGGGCAGATGACCTGGCTCCGCCCTGCCTGTTGATATAGAAGACTGTAGCCGTGTTGTCCATCAGGACCTGAACCACCATGCCCTGAACCACCATGCCCTGTATATGAGGTAAAAGGGTTGGCAAGCTAGGCGAACTGCCGTGAGTTCCCGGACGTTGATATGCAGAGAACTATCGTGACTGGACCAATGACCTTGAGTACTGAGATTGCCCAGGTGGGCTCCGCATCCCAGGTCTGAAGCATTGGAGAAAGAGTCACCGACGAGGCTGGGGCCACAAAGGGAACTCCTTCCAGCACCAATGTGGGATCCTGCCACCAGTTGAGAGATGACAGTATGCTGTCCGGAATCCTGACCACCCAGTCCATGTGGTGCCGGATGGGGACGTAGACTGACGCCAGCCACGTCTGTAGGAGTCTGGGGCAGAGTCGCACGTGCCAGACCACATAAGTGCATGCCGCCATGTGACCCAACAATGGTAGGCACATGTGGGTGGTGGTGAGTGGGTGGGCTTGCAGGCCCAAGATGAGGTCTCCCATAGCTTAGAATCAAGTCTCGGGGAGGAAGGCTCTGGCTTGAGTAGAGTCGAGAACTGCCCCAATAAAATCTATGCACTGCACTGGTGTTAGGGTTGACTTCTTCTCGTTTATTATCAGCCCTAGGTCGCAGCAGGTGGAACAGACCAGATTGAGATGCTTCCGCACCAGATCTGGGGATCGGCTTCTTATCAACCAGTTGTCAAGGTACGGGTAAATTTGGACTCCTTGACATCGCAGGGAAGTGGCCATTGGCGCTATACACTTTGTGAACACTCTTGGGGCCGACGAGAGGCCAAAGGGCATTGCCATGAACTGGGAATGGCGCTGGCCCGACATGAAAGAGGAAGTGCCAATGCCCTTGGAAAATGGAAATATGGAAGTATGCGTCCTTTAAATTGAGGGCGGTATGCCAGTCACCCGGATCAAGGGAGGGAATGATAGAGGCCAGGGAGACCATGCGAAACTTCAACTTCTTCAGAGAATTTTTGAGGTGACGCAGGTCCAGGATAGATCTGAGGCACCCTGTTGTCTTCAGAATTAGGAAGCAGTGGGAGTAGAATCCTCTGCCTTCCATGTTCCAAGGAACCTCTTCCACTGCCCCAAGGCGCAGGAGGTTTTCGACCTCCTGAACAAGGAGTTGCTTGTGAGAAGGGTCCCTGAAGAGGGACGGGGATGGGAAGGGTGGTCAGCTATAAATTGCAGGATGTAACCCGAAGAAAATGTATCGAGCACCCAGCAGTCTGATGGTATACGGGACCACATTGACTGGAAAGGGTGGAGGTGATTGAGAAAGAAGGGGGATAGATCCGGTACACTGGCTGGGGCCGTCGTCCTCAGGCGCACCCTGAAATGTCTGCTTTTGGCCTCCCTGATTTTTGGGAGGGTCAGGCTGCACCGCCAGGCGGGAAGACAATGGGATAACGTCTCTTAGGCACCCTGTCCTTGTCTTTCCTCCTGTAGGAGACTGACCTGGAAGCCCCAGGACCTGGACTGTGGCAGAGGAGGCGGGGGTGGAGGATGGAAGGCTTCCTAGACTGCTGAGGGGTATGCCAGCTCAAGGAGCGGAGGGTGCCTTGGGAGTCCTTAAGCCCATGGAGCCTTGAGTCAGTTAGCTTGGAAAAGAGCCCTGTACCTCCAAGGGGAGGTCCTGGATTGTGGCCTTCATTTCAGGGGACAGCCCAGAAGCCTGCAACCACAAGCTATGCCTCATGGTCACTGCTGATGTGACCTGGCCGTCAAGTCCGTAGTATCCCAGGCCATCTGGAGGACTCCTCTGGTCACTGCTGTGCTTTCGCTCACTAACGCAGTGAACTCTTTGGCATGATCCCATGAAATGATTAAAGGAGTCCCACAGGTTGAAGGTATAACGTCCCAGCAGGGCCTGGTGATTAGACACTCCGAACTGCAAGCTGGCCATCAAATAAACCTTTTGGCCAAACAAGTCCAGTCTCTTAGTGTCTTTATTCTTCGGTGTTCCGCTAACCTGTCCCTTTTGTTAACTGTGGACACAACCAGCGATGCTGCCGGGAGATGAGTATACAAATACTCAAAGCCCTTTGCAGGGACATAATATTTCTTTTCCGTCTTCTTGGAAGTCAGTGGAATAGAGGAGGGAGATAGCCAAATCATCGTGGCAATCTTGAGGATCCCTGGGTGGATGTACAATACGACCCATGCTGGGGTGGTGGCTGAGATGACATTGAAGAGGTTGTCAGCCTCCTCAGCGACCTCCTCAATTTTCAGGCCAAGGTTTTCTGCCACCCTGTTTAAGGAGGGCCTGGTGCTCCTTAAAGACATCCGCGGGACTGCTAGGGCGGGATGGCCCTGCGACCGCCTTGTCCAGGGATGATGACGAAGACTGTACCTCCTGCGGGAGGGTGTCATCCCCTTCCTTTGTGGGGAGGGTTTCCTCAGTGCCGGGGTGCGATGCGCCACATTAGCCTCCGCATTGGTACCACATTCTGACTGCGGTGCCATGGCCGGCTTGTCCAATGAGGCCAGGGAGGGCTGGGAGTATTGGACCGGCATGGTGAAGCACCGGCATCCCCCACGGGTTCCAGTACAACCATTTGGGGGGCCACTGTCCCTGCTGCATCAGTGCCATGGCCGGTGCCTCCTCAGTCTCCAGCATTGGTGGGGAGTCGCCCCTTCTTGGCAACGGGCTGGTGGTCTGACCCTGACCAGTGTACTTCTGGCGACCACGGTGGGGCCGTCGAGGCCTGGGTCTATTTGCTGACCCCGGTGGGCGAGTGGCAGGGTGACAGTGAGTTGCGCCGCCTTCCCGAGGAACGGTACCGGAGCGAACAAGACTGGTGCAGAGATCCCAAATGACCCCTCCAGGATGGTGACTGACGTCTGGGAGACTGCCTGGGAGCGGGTGACCAGCGCCTCAGCGACCTGTAGCCAGACGATCGCTGGTACCGTCGGTACGGTGAACGGCACCTCGAACCTGGAGTCCCAGAGAACCCGGAGGTGGGGATCTCGCTGGAGACCAAGGCCTCCAGGCCGGATACCTGGGACATGGTGCCAGGATCCGAGGTCGCGGCAATGGGGACCTGTGCCTGCAGTCCAGCGACCAGGGGAGTTCTGCACCCCGGTGGGCTTACCCTTCGGTGCTGGGGATGAAGCCGCTTCAGTCACCTGGAGTGGCACCTGCAGAGCCGGCCGGCTCTGCTCTCTAGTCACTGGGACTGGTTTGGGCACTGAAGGCCCCACAATAGGCTGGGAGCCCCTACTGCTGCCTGGAGTAGGAGGCAGGTCCCGAGCCGGGCTCGGAGGTCCGAGCTCAGCGGCACCCCTGTGAAGTCCCAAAGCAGGTGCATGGCCTGACACAGGTCATTTGCCCGTGGCCCCTCTGTCCTTCAGTGCCGAGGGACTTCGCTTCTTCTGCTGCTTCCGTGGCACTGGCAAAAGGGAGTGATGCCAGGCCGAGTCCGGTGCCAGCAGTACACTGTGCACCGAGGCCGATGTACTCGGCGTGGGTTCTGCGGTGGAGGGCTCCAACGCGGGGCGAAGAGCAGCCTCCATCAGGATGGCCCTCAACCGAATATCTCGCTCCTTCTGGTTCTGAAGGTGAAAGTTTATGAAGATGCAACACCTATCTTTCCTTTGGCTGTCTCCCAGATACTTGAGATAACTATCGTGGGGATCACTGAT
Organism: Terrapene triunguis; assembly: GCF_002925995.2. Classification (NCBI taxonomy): domain Eukaryota; kingdom Metazoa; phylum Chordata; order Testudines; family Emydidae; genus Terrapene; species Terrapene triunguis. The sequence goes on from NW_020664439.1 coordinate 18,750,694, forward strand.
CGGCATCAGCCTGCTGACTACCAAACACGATTTGAAGCCAGGAGAGTGGGACATGCCCTGCTCAGGGCAAAGTCCCAACAGGGATTCTAACTAACTAACTTAACTACTATGAACTATATACAATAACCAGTAGAACAAAGCCTATGAGAAAGGCTATGAAGAAACCGCTAGAGCTCTTACGATGCAAGGCAAGGTGCTCCAACCAACCGTCACGGGTGGTAAGAAGGAACTGAGAGGGCGGAGGGCCAATGGCGCCTGATATACCGCTGCATGAGCGCAGCACTCCTGAGGGTGCCACAGCCGGCTCTACAGATACCGCTAAGGCAGAAATCTCCGACAACTGTGCACGTGGGCACGCACACACCTAAAATGGAATCAACATGAGCAAGCACTCGAAGAAGAATAGTTGCTTGTTGCATAGCAGGCCAAGCTATTTGGGGGAAAGGAGAGCCTGTTGGGGGAACTGGAAAAAGTAAAATCTTCAGCTTAACACACACTGCAGATTTCATATCATCTACCTTGGCATTTACAGCAATACCACTCACCGTAATTTCTAGATGTCACACCTATCCAGGGAATAGTAAGACCTGCAAGAGAACTCCTTGCCTCCCACTCTCTACTGGTCTTATTTTCCCCCTCAAAAGACTGACTGGCACTTCCCCTGTTTGCAGTGGCTAGCAAAAACAAAACCTTCAAAGGAATACTAAGAATTAACCTGTTATTAACAGTTAAATATAGCTGTGCAGACAATAGCTAACTTCAGTTGCTTACAAGGCCTGTGTCCAGGGTCAAACTCAAACAATATACCCTTCCCTTTTCCTGAAGGGGAAGAGGGTAAGAAGCAGCTGGCATAGATAGCAAAAAAAAAAAAAAAAAAGCTTCCTCTGTCAGTTTTGCACCAATGAGAGTTTCCCTTCTCTGTCCACTTTAAGGCCATAGCACAATTGTGGCCTTACCAGGTAGGAAAATCTGACCCTATATTCCTTAAATGAAAGCTTAGGTTCTGGAGCACAAGTACTGGCTTTGTAAGTTGCCAGAGACCAGTTGCATTTAACCTTTGCTTAGTTTTTCCCTAGCCTCATGTCGGTCTCCTGCTGCCCAATTTCAGATCTTCTAGGGGAGAAAAGGAAGTGCTCTTTCGTCCAATAATGAATTATTGATATGTGTGATGGTCCTCTCTTGATGAAGGTGGTAGGGGAGTATCACCTAATAGTCAGGGTTTAGGGTCATGATGTGCAGGGAGCTTGTTGGTAGGGAAGCTCAGGCCCTCCCACTCCACTGGGCTCTGACCCAGGGTCCTTTGAGCGCTATCAGTGCTCTGACAGCCAGGGCTGCTTAAGCCCAACTTGAGCCACTTCCTATCACCTCTGCCCCCCGTGACTGTCCCAAAGTCACTGTCTGGGTTTAGGCAGTGCGAGGGATGTCTGCTCACCAAAAATGACCCTTCTGGCATCTGTGTGTAGCAAGGTCGCTCTCCTTTCTCTCTCAAGCAGAAACTGCATCCTCTGGTGGTATGGCCCATCCTCTTGGGCCAGCTTAGTCAAGGGCTTTCCCCTGCTGGGGTAGTTCAAACAAAAATAAAGGGGGATTAACCAAGTCAAAAGTTCATATGAGAAGGAAAGGGGAATGCTTCCCTCTCAGGCTATCTCTACAGCAGATCCTCCCTTCCATCAGGGAGGGACCTTTGGGCAGCTGTTTAGGGAGAGATTCTGCCTTCCCTCAGCTCTTCTCCCCTGGAGCTGCCTGCTGCAGGTCTGCGTTCTTCCCTGGGCTGCCACCAAATGAACTGCTCCCCTGCCTTTTAACTCCTCCTCCAGTTGGTGCATTTGCTACAGGTGTGGTGGGGCAGGACTGGTTGGGCCCAGAATAGTTTTTTAACCCCTTGTTGCCTAATGTGGAGTTTGTATACTCCATCACACTCTGAAAGAGAACTCAAATATGTATATGTTATATTAACATCTTTCTACCATCTCTAAAATAGCACCAGGCTGAACTCTCCCTGCCTGCCAAGATTTGACTTTTTTGTTTCTGGGTGCTCTCTGTAGAGAATGCAGCATGTGTAAGTGCAACAACCGTCCCCCACCCCTTTTTTCTTTTCTTTTTTGTTAGCTGATTGTATACATCAATCCTGTTGTAAGATTCCTACACTGTCTCTACCTCATATTTCATAGTAATTTTACAGTGCTATACATACTTCATGGCAGTTATTGGTTATGTTTTTTTGGCTCTAATGGGGCTTTTAATACCACAGATGCCACAAAACCTTCAGGTGTCAGAATTGGTAGGCTATTTGGTGGGTAAAGTTAAAAGTTGATATATCTGGAAGGACTGTTGATAGCTTTGTTATATCCCTGTGGAACTTGCTTCCTGTTTACACTTGTAGGGCCAGTTTCTTTCAACTTTAAAACTTCTATTTACCATTGCTTCTAAAGTTTCTTAATGTTTATAAACTTAACCCTGTTTTAATGAAAACAGTACTTACCTGTGAAAGATGCAGTATCAATATAGGCTGCTCTTAGAGTTGAAGAGATGCATGCTAGCCCCATTCAGAGTTAGGAGATAGTAAAAGAGTGATAGGTATTTTTGAACACTCAAAATTTGAGTTCTAGTATATATTTATATATCTATCCTAGGTACAAAAATCTATAGGTTTCCTTTAAGGGAGAACTCCACCGTAATCTTCATACGGTAATTTCGATGTCATATGCAAAGTCAATTTATGCTGCTACAAATAGTGGAGGGTTTAACAAAAGCTAAAGAGAAGGGGCTTATCTACATGCAGTTGCATTGGTAAAACGTAAGGTCTTATGACAGATTTTAGAAACCTCTAAAACATATACACAAGATGATATCTAAAAAGTCTGTACAAATCATTATGAAGTTATACGTTACACCTCTACAAAACAAGATGAAAAATTATATAGAAGGATGTATGATTCTATATCCTCACAGAAAGAAGCCTTAGTAGAGGGATTGTGTCCAGACTTTTGACGTTTGGTGTCCAGCCTATGTTTTGGTGTCCAGCCTATAGTCTGTGCCAGGAGAACAATAATGCCCTCTTACTGTTGGACCAGCAACTCAACATTTCCATTTTTACTCTGGGCAGAGAGATGACATACATGTTCTTGTCAAAAACAGCCAGTATTTCCACAAATAGACCAGTCTGATTAAATCCAGACTAGATAAAAGCAAAATGTGTTTTACTATAGCAGAGAGAAAAAACAATCTAAACATTAACCACATTACTCAAGAGTCCTACCATACACTCTTAAAACACTCAAATTTTAACAATGATTTAACCTTGCTGAATTGATGTTTTATTCCTAATCCTATGAGGAAACCTGTTCTGCATCTCATTACAATAGACACAATCTTTCTCTGGCATCAGACATTTCTTTGTTATTTATTACCTGATAGCCCCCCTTGAAATTCAGTTTGTAAATCCCTGTTCTCTTGCCTTGCAAGAGTTCAACATCTCACATTAGTTTCAGGGAATTTAGGAGTTATTCATACTAGTTAGTGCTGGTGAGTCTCCACCAACCTGGTGATCTTATATACCATATTCATTAACAATTCAACTATTGAAAAGACAGTTACCTTTTTTCTTAACTGGTGTTCTTCGAGATGTGTTGCTCATGTCCATTTTAGGTGTTGTGCTTGCCACATGCACCAGTGCCGGAAGTTTTTCCCTCAGTCGTATCCTTAGGGAACTGGTTCTGGTGCCCTCTGGAGCGGTGTGCATATGCCGCAGAATATGCGGCACAGCCAACTCCTTCCACTTTCAGTTCCTTCTTGCCGGAAACTCTGACAGTGGGAAAGGAGGGTGGGTCATGGGATGGACACAAACACCACATGTCGAAGAACACGTTACGAAAAAAGGTAACTGTCTTTTCTTCTTTGAGTGATTGCTCATGTCCATTCCATTGTAGGTGACTCTCAAGCAGTACCATTGGAGGTAGGTAGGAGTTCATGGATGTGTCGATTGCAACACAGCTCTGCCAAAGCCAGCACCATCTCTTGCTTGCTGGGTGATGGCATAGTGCATCGTGAACGTGTACCGAAGACCACGTTGTGGCCCTTCAGATATCCTGGATAGGGACATGCACAAAGAAGGTCCCCGAAGATGCTTGAGCCCTAGTCGAGTGGGCCTTCACTATAGGTGGCAGCTCGGCTTGAGCCAGCTCATAACAGGTTCGAGTGCAGAGATGATGCACTTCAAGATCCTCTGCAAGGACACTGGGAGGTGTCCTTGCAGAGGATACACGCCTTGCTGAGGTAATGACTACAAAGACAGATGGAACAAGAAACAAAGGGCGGTCCTGTGAGCTTAGAGAGAACCAGGTTGAGGTACCATTGGGAAGGTCCCAGACCGGCAGGAAGAACCTTTCAAGGCCCTTTAGGAACCTCATCGGTATCTCATGTGAGAACACCGACCGGCCCTAGACGCGTGGGTGGAAGGCCGATATGGCTGCCAAGCGTGATGGATGAAAGCACAAGGCCTTGGTGCTTTAGGTGGAGCAGGTAATCTAGGATGGACTGCAGAGATGACCATGTTGGGGAGATGCTATGCTCCGACGCCCAGGAGGAGAACCGTTTCCACTTTGCCAGGTAAGTCGCTCTGGTGGGGGGCTTTCTGCTTTCCAAGAGAACCTGCTGTACCTGGCAAGAGCAGGCCTGTTCCTCTGGGTTCAGCCATGCAGCAGCCAAGCCATGAGGTGAAGAGACGGAAGGTTCGGGTCCTGCAAGAGCAGGTCCAGGTGGCTGGGCAGTGGCCCTGGTGCAGCCATGGCCAGATCCATGAGCATGTCGAACCAATGCTGGCGAGGCCATGCCGGGGCAATCATAAGGACTTGCGGCTTGTCCCTTTTGATTTTCGATAGGACCCTGCTGACCAGCAGAATCGGCAGGAACATGTACCTCAAATCCTCCGCCCATGATAGGAGAAAGACATTGGAGAGGGCACCCCTGCCGAGACGTTGGAGAGAGCAGAATTAATGGCACTTCCTGTTCTGTCTGGAACAAGTCCACTCGGGGAGCCCCTCACTTCTGGAAGAGCGCCCGGGTGGCCTCCAAGTGGAGAGACCACTCGTAGTGAGAGAAAAAGGAACTGCTGAGGCGATCCGCCAGCATGTTCCAGACACTATGCGAAGCTTCCAAGTGGATCGCACGCAAAATCCCACAGGCGAAGTGCTTCCTGACAGAAGGCCGACAAGCGAGCTCCCCCTTGCCTGTTGACATAGATCATCGAGGCCATGTTGTCCATTAACACTCACACTACTCGACTGGAGAAGTGTGGCAGGAAGACATGGCAGGTTTAGGCGGATGGCTCTGAGCTCCCTGACATTTACATGTAATGCCAGCTCCTCTGGAGACCATGTCCCTTGGATTTGTAGTGTACCAAGATGTGTTCCCCAACTGAGGTTGGAGGCATCTGGTATCAGGGAGACCGTGGGTCATGGACTCTGGAACAACACTTCTTCCAGCACCACCCTTGGGTGGGTCCACCACTGCAGAGAGGTAAGTACCTTCGGCGGGATTGTGACAACCTTGTCCAGATGATCCCTGGATGGGGAATAGACTGTGGCTAGCCACAGCTGAAGGGTCTGCAGCTTGAGCCTTGCATGGTGGATGACATATGTGCATGCTGCCATGTGGCCCAATAGTCTGAGGCAAACCTGGACTGTGGTAAGCGGGTATGCTAAGATGCTGGCAATGAAATCTGACATTATCCTGACCTGTTCTGTGGTAGAAATGCCCTGGCTCAGGTGGATTTGAATACTGCTCCGATAAACTCTATCCTTTGGACTGGGATGAATGTTGGGTTTTGCTCATTTATCAGCAGGCCCAAGGTGCGGCATGTGGTTTGCAGCACGGTGACTATGCGCTGGACTTGGGCCCTGGAGTGGTGTTTGATGAGCCAGTCGTCGAGGTACGGGTAAATCTGGATACCCTGACATCTGAGGTTAGCTGCCACTACTGATATGCACTTGGTAAACACCTTCGGGGTTGTTGCTAGGCCGAAAGGGAGCACCGCAAACTGGTAGTGAGCAGTCCCCACCGTAAAGCGCAGGAAACGTCTGTGTCCGTGGAATATCGATATGTGGAAGTACGCATCCTTTAGATTGGAGGGCGGCCTACCAGTCTCCTGCCTCCATAGAAAGGATGATGGAGGCTATGCGAAACTTCAACTTCTTGAGATATCTGTTGATGTCTCGCAGGTCCAGGATGGGTCTTAGACCCCCCCCCCTTGGCCTTTGAGATTAGAAAATAATGGGAGTAAAACCCCTTGCCCCTGAAATTTAGGGCGACTTCCTCCACAGGTGCCACCTGCAGAAGGTCCTGCACCTCCTGAGCAAGCAGGCTCTCGTGAGAGGGATCCCTGAAGAGGGTCAGGGAGTGGGGGACAGAAATAAACTGAAGCCACAGTACTGAGGACCTATTGTTCTGATGTTATAGAGGCCCAGACAGGGAGGAAAGGTGACAGGCAGTTAGAAAAAAGCTGGGAAGCAGGATCCAGGACACAGGCTGGAAGGTCGCCCTCGAGCATACCCTCAAAATGCCCGTTTACCACCCTGCTGGTTGCGGGTGGAGTCCGAGTGGGTGGAGGACATTGGCTGGTGGCCCTGCCAGCACTTATAGGAGTTGCCCTTCTTGTGGAAGGGCTCTGACCGCAGCTGACTGCCCAACCTCTGGGACTGTTGCGGCTTAAACCGCTTCCTTGCCGGCCCTGGGGTGTACAGGCCCACGGTCTGCAGGGTTGCTCTCAAGTCTTTCAGACCATGCAACTTGGTATCCGTTTGTTCAGAGAACAGCACCAGGCCATCGAAGGGGAGGTCCTGGATTGACTGCTGAAACTCCATGGAGAGGCCCAAGGATTGTAACCAGGATGCTAGTCTCATGGAGCTGGCCAAGGCCCTGGTTCGGGCCGCAGAGTCTCCCGCATCTGAGGCTGCTTGGAGGGCTGCCCTTGCCACCGCCTCGCCCTCATTGAGGATCACCATGAATTCTTTCCTGGGGTCCTCAGGCAGAGAGTCTCTGAACAAATTTAGCCATGGACTGCCAGATGTTAAAGTTATAGCGGCAGAGCAAGGCCTGATGGTTGGCTACTCGTAGCTGGAGGCTGGAAGATGAATACATTTTTCTTCCAAAAAGAAATCAAGCCTCTTTGCCTCTTTATTTTTGGGTGTTGCATCTGGTTGACCCTGCCTTTCATGCTCATTAACAGCTGACACCACCAGTGAGCCTAGGACAGAGTGGGTGTAAAGGTATTCATAACCGTTAGCCAGCATTTAATATTTACGTTCTGCCCGCTTGGAAATGGGGGACAGCGACAAGGGCGTCTGCCACAGGGACAGTACTTTTTGCCACCGCCTCGTGTACTGGCAATGCTACCCTGGCAGGGGCTGCTGAAGCACATCAAAGAGGGAGTCTGAGGGCTCCGCCGGCTCCTTGACTTCTAGCTCCAGGTTTGAGGTGACCCTCTTTAGAAGTTCTTGATGAGCCTTGGCATCATCCTGGAGGACCAGGTGAAAGGGCCCCGTAATGGCCTCGTCAGGCAAGGATGAAGAGGAGGCGGGTACTGGTGGGTCTGCCACCACCGCTGCCTCCTCCACGGGTACCTCCGTTGGGCTCGGGTGACCCTGAGGGGGTTCTTTCCAGTGTCATCTCCATGTTGGGGGGCCAGCAGGAGACTGTCGCCGACGATTTGTCTGATGCCCCGGAGGTCGACCTACACCCTTGAGAAGGCTGCAAGAACTCCCAGGGATTCCATAGGTGCCAGGGGCAGGCCACTGGCCTTGAGGCCATGCTACTGCAGGAGGTGCCACCGGAAATGTCGGTGAGCCCGAGGAGGAGGGGCTGTGTCCAGGGGACCAGGACGGTGCCGAGGCTGTCTACCCCAGTCACGTCAGTGCCAGCCTCGAGGTTCCACTGGAGATCTTCACAAGGGTGAAGACTCTCCATGCCTCGATCCCGGAGACCGGTGGCAGTGTTCAGCGGATTGGCAACGGGAACCCGGCGATCTACGCCTAACACTCAGTGAGCGGTGCCAGTCCATTGAGTAGGTCTCTGTGCTGGGGAACGTTGGCATGCACGTGGTGATCCATACCAGCTCTCCGGTGACCAGTAATGGGGCTCCCGAGACCTGCAGCTTGAATTGCCGGAGCGGTGCTGCACATTGGGAGAGCGGCTGGGGCACTCATGGCGCCAGGGCTGCAGGGACAGGCGCATCTCTGCCGGTCTGTGCCATTCCACTGGCGATCGCCTCTTTGAGTCCGGGGACTGACACCGGGAACTCTGATGGGTGGGCTGACCCGTGTCCGAGGCATGGTGGCTCTGCACAGGTGAGCACTGGTGGGACACTCCTTGTGGTGAGAAGCGGTGCCACTCTGATGGGGACTGTAGGAAGGGTCCCATGGTGGGTTTGCCCCTGGAGTGGGGTACCGCCGTAACCGGCATGGGTGGCACTGGTAGGGACAGGATATACTTAGTGGCCTGCAGGGCATCTGGTGTAGACAGCGCCACCAGGTGCCAAATGCCGGTGCTGCTCTCCAAGGTGGCGGGTGTGTCCAGGAGTGGACTAGCCTGCTTGGTGGGAGTTGGGGCCTGACCTCCATCCGAAGGCAAAGAGCCATCCCTCGTGGGTCTTTGTTCTCCTCCGGCACTCTCCTTTGCTTTATGGGATGCAGAAGGTCCCCTCCCAGCCTTTCTTTGCTTTCTAACCGGTACCAGGGAGGTGGATCGACAGCGGTCTGCGGACGGTGCTGGCAGCGCGCTCCGCACTGAGGCCACACTGCTAGGAGAGGAATCCAATCTGGATGTCTTTGGTGCCAGTGCAAGTGCCAACTCCATAAGGAGCGCTCGGAGACAAATGTCCCTCTCCTTCTTGGTCCGAGGTTTAAAATCTTACAAATGCGACACTTGTCACTCACGAGTTTCCCCCAAGCACCAAAGACAGCTACTTTGGGGGTTGCTGACTGGCATTTTTTTTTGCAGCAGTCACGGGGTTTGAAGACCAGGGACCAGGGCATGCCTCATCCGTAGGCTAAATCCCCATCTGGGACTACGAACTAACACAACTAACAACTTTTGACAACTATATACAGCAAAAAAGTTCACAATGAGCAATTGAGAGAGAAGCTTGCTGAGGCAAGAGAATGTTCCAGCACCATCACTGGCGGTAAGAAGGAACTGAGGGTTGGGGGAGCCAGCAGTGCTCCTTATACCGCGGTATACACAGAGGGCGCCAGAGATGGTCCCCTACGAATACCATTGAGGGAAAAACTTCCCGCACTGGTGCATGTGGCGAGCACACACACCTACAATGGAATGGACATGAGTAATCACTCGAAGAAGAACCAGTCATTTTTTTATATATCTGCAAGTACCTGAACCCAGTCTTTTTCAACACTTCTCCACCCTTGATGGCTCTCGTCGAGTCAGGACTCTTAAGTGGCCATTATCATAGCAGAAAGACTGTCACCCGGGTTTTCAATCCTCACATCTGAATCGTGTGGGCTAGTGCCCCACCCTAAGTAAAATATTCATAAACTCGAATATGGTATACCAAGTTAAAATATAAGTACAGATAAAATATAAGTATAGATTGGAAATATTTGCCATTTGTGCTTTATGATTGAAGATGCCCAATTGATAAAAAAAAGGTAGAAATTACATAAGCTTTTCAAACTAAAGAAAAACCTATGCCTAAGGGGGAATCTAAAATTCAGTCAACAGTAAGGAGTGTGTGAAAGGCCTAGCATTTTCAAACAGAGGTTGATGTAAATGAGCTTGTACAATGTCTTCACTGCTAGAACTGAAGTAAAACTAACAAACGAATGAAATGAACGCCAAAGAAAATAGTCTGGAAAAGTAGCTGGACTTGGACTGTTTGAAGTTAACTCCAAACCCGCAATCTTCTTATACACTTCTACCCAGATATAACGCGACCCGATATAATACGAATTTGGATATAACGCAGTAAAGCAGCACTCTGGGGGGCGGAGCTCCTTTACCGCATTATATCCGGCAGCGGGGCTCGGGCAGAGATTTATAGGGCCCGGGGCTCCCCACAGCGGCCGGAGCCTGGGGCTCTTTAAATCACCACTGGAGCCCTGTCGCCGCTACCCCGGGGCTCCGGCAGTGGGGCTCGAGTGGGGATTTAAAGGACCCGGGACTCCCCGCAGCGGCTGGAGCCCCAGGCCCTTCAAATCACCGTCGGAGCCCTGCTGCCGCTACCCCAATAGAACGCAGTTTCACCTATAATGCGGTAAGGTTTTTTGGCTCCCGAGGACAGCAATATATCGGGGTAGAGGTATATTATTAATATACAGGCATAGCAATTTGTTATGGATACATATTTCTGACAAAAATAAAATAGATCAATTTGAGACCAGAGTCACACTAATAATCTTTGTTTAAAGTATCTCAATGCAAATTTTATTCATTTGAATCCTCAGTATGTTAAAAATCTATTCTTAAAAGAAGCTAAAAGCAAGTAGTCCACATAGATCAAGAACTAATAAGTTTAAATTTTTTAAAGAATGTTAAGATTGGAATACATTTTGCAGTTGAGCTACTCCTGACAAAAAGGGGTTATAATGAAAATGATTAAAGACTCTTAGTTATAGCTAGATGCTGCTATAAATTATAACTTACTACGTTATATGCATTATAATTTTTATTCCATTTTTAAAAATAGTAACAGTAAAGTATGTCTTCAAAAACAAAGTATGTTTGGCTCTGCTTTAGCACAATATAATTTAATAATGATGGCTTAGAAAACATTAATACATATACTTTTTTAAAAGTAGGATACAATATGTAATTACTTTTAACTGCTATTTGCATTAATTAACAACAGTGCAATAAGACTGACTTTCATTACAAAATTAAAGATTTGTTGAGCTGCATATCAGAGAAAAACTGTTATAAAAATCATGGAATGAAATGATTTCATGTAGTACTGATCCACAGTATTTATATTTAGACTTAATATAGTGCCTAAGCACTAGGCACTGTACAAACGAACACACACCATGGACAAAAAAAACTTGTTACAAATATAGATTCTGTCTAGTCAATTAAGATGTAACATATTAGCTCATAGTCAGCAACACATACCCGTACATAAAGTACCCATACTAAATGAAGTCCACCATAAGTAATAAAATCCCACATGCAATCACCTTGTTCTTCCCAGAAATGCCCATCGAAATAGAGTTGCCTTGCAGCGTGCCCTGAAGGTTAAGAAATTCAGGCTTTTTCAAACCAAGGGAGAACTGAGTTCCAAAGTAGAGAACCCCTCATGGAAAATTCCCTGACAATAAGAAAGACAGCTAAATTCTGCATTGGGTTAAGTTTGTAAGTGATCTCAAAGTGTATCCCAATGCAGAGCAAATTATAGTAATCAAATCTCCATCTGACAAGGCAAACAAGAAGCATCTTTTGCCACATCTCCCCACCTTTGCTCACCATAACTGGGATAAGTGTCCTTAGTCCCCACAGACAATCAATCATCTTATACTCCAGACATGGCAGTGGCATTCAAGATTCTTGCGCACCCTCAGGTCACCAAAGGGACATGGCTGCTGCAGCTGATCAACAGGTATAGCAAGGAGGATATGATGGGTCAAAATGCAGTAGTAAGTAATCTAACTGAAGTAGGGAGGCTGCTGAAATTCAACAGAACCAAGTGTAAACTCCATTAAAAAATGTGTTGGTTTAATTTTTATTGTTCTATAAATTCTAAGATTTCATTAATAGATGGCCATTTAAAAAAAAGCGAACTCTTCCATTAGTATGATGTCTGGTTGTACCAATTCAAGGAACGTTGTACTGCTTTTGTCCAATTATCCATGGCAAGTTTGTATTCTCCAGAGTCCCTCTGAGGCTCAAAAACAATTTCAGTTCGCCTCAGTTTCTTTAGTTGTTCTTTGTCAGTCCAAAACCCTGTAAGTACAAAAGTTAATCCTAAAGCTTAACTGCAAATATTGTGTTGGGAACAAATCCATACAATTGAACAATAATTACACTTAGAAGCATGGTGAAGATAATTAGGATTTTCCTTATTCATTCCAGTAACTTTCTTTGTAAAGTGTGTGAATATTTTACATTCTGAAACAATTCCAATATAATCCATTTAACTGAAATGCTGACAAACAGAGTATCTGCTTAACTGTGATGGTTTCCAAGGAACAGATTTAGTACATCGATGTTCATTTAGGTTCTGTCAAGATCAGGAAAATGAGCAAGGGGACAATAGGCCTCAACCACGGGTGGCCTCTCAATTAGGTGGGACAAGGGGAACCAAGGGCAACACTGATCATTTTCCTACTTTCTTACTTAAAAGAATAGATAAATGGCAAATCATACTTTGTGTTGCCTACAAGTCTATGTAAAATATGCGAACAAACAGTTCACACCTATAAATTATATACTGAAGGGCCCTTTGTCTACTTCAGGCTGTTTCTTTACTCTGTTTTAGCTGCTGAATAAGTCTCAGCTAAAATAGTGTAATGTTTTGTACTAGGCACATTTTAAATGACATTTAATAACACAAACAGCCATCAACAAACTATATCCCTATGAACCTCCATTAATAAAGACCATTGTTTAATAGACACATTTCGGTTATCATTGGAGCCTGGTTAATTAAATAGATTGATTCTACTTTACTAGAGCTGAATTTTTTCTAACAGTTAATTTACTTTATACTATCCCTTTTGTTTATTACTGTCAAAATCTTAAGAACAAAAGAGGATTTTCTAAAAACTTATTTTACACATTCAGATTGTAATCCTGAAAACATACATGTGCTGTATAAGCTTAACTTTTTAAACTGACATCATTGGGACTATTCATGTGCATAGATTAACCAAATGCATAAGTGTTTGCAAGACCAGGGCATTAATTTGTGTTAGATGCACTGTCCCATTAAACTGGTTTTATATATTTTGCCCCATTCTCTCTCCCCTCTGTTCCATCACACACGGACGTATGAATGAAAAGCGCTATTTTAGCTTGGATTTCCACAATGACAGTGAAACTGTGAAAATGGTTAACTGAATATTTATGGACAATTTATTATCAGAAAATTAAAGAATGACAAAGCCATGTACAAGTTCTGCTGATCTATTTGTATTCTTCAACTGTATGTATTATAATGAGAAAAAAAAAAACTAGTTAGCAAATATTTAGATGGAAAGTTTTTCAAAGAATATACATACCTAAAGCAAGACCTGCTAGAAAAGCAGCTCCAAGACAAGACATATCTGTGTTTACAGGCTTGTCTATCTTCTTATTAATTAAGTCAGAAGTCATCTGCATGATAAAACTATTGTTACTGATACCTCCATCAGCACTGTGTGGGAGCAAACAAAGGTAAAAGGTTGAGTTTAATAAAAATATTTAGCATCAAATGTTCAAAAACAACTTCTGAGTTTGCATACAGATACAGAAATTGTCTACTACATGTGTGCATACATATTCCATTTTATGTGTGAGCAGAGTTACAGGTACATATTTTGAGGCCAGGATAAGTCCTCTTGGGAAAAAAAATACTGCCTTTGAAGTCTGAAAGAAATTATTTGAAAAAGCAACTTGTATTTTTAAGATTTTAGCCCAACTTTGATTTCAGCCTCCTAAAACAATACAATTCTAATCCTGATTAAAATGTTAAGACTTATGGTAGAAAATGGCTTTTACATGCTGTAACCTGAATCACAGAACACTCAAAAATATCCTTTAGAAAGTTCAGTAAGTTCAGTTTATGTTCAAAGAGCTAGAGAGGTACATTTTCTTGTAATTAGTGAATCTTTGTTGGTGTTCTAGCCTATTCGTTCACAGTTGCTTCCTTCTGTAGGAAGCATGAGAAGTAGGCTGCAATCTCTCCATCCTCTCTCTTTACTTTCTCCTAAATGCCTTCGTATCATAGGCTTTGTCTACAATAATGAGGTAAGTCGATCTAAGTTATGCTAGCTAAGTTACATAAGTTACGTAACTTAAGTCAACGTAGCTTAGCTCGACATACAGCAGTGTCTACACCACACTATGTCAATAGGAGATGATATCCTGGCAACATAGCTTCCGCCATTCGTTGAGGTGGAGTACTGAAATTGATGGGAGAGCGCTCTCCCATCGACTTATTGCGTCTTCACCTGCTAAATTGACACCGCTGCATTGATCGCAGTGGTGCCGATTTAGTCCCTACCGAAGACAAGCCCTGACACCTGGTTTTCCAGCCAAGGAAAACAGGCATTTATGAACAATGACCCTGTATTAGCTGAAGAGAGTTACCAGAGTTACAAGGCATTCCTTCCTCCAGGAGCACCAGGGAACAAATAATTAAACTATAAACAATTACCGACACTTTGTCACACAATGAATTACTATACCACTAGACTGCCATACTGCCAATTACTTAGCCACTTTCCTATTATTGACATTTATAGTTAAGGTTGCCCAATAGTTCTCATTAAAAGACCTTTTTTAGGTTGCTATTGTCTGCAGGACTCCTGCCTCATTTGTTGCAGAAGTTGGAAGACGTGTAATGAATGAGGCAGGTGGCTGCAGGAAGAGAAAGGATGGTCTCCTGGTTAAGGCAGCTGAATGCTGCACTGGAGAACTGGATTCTACCCCTGCGCTATCCATATGGTCATACATAGAAGCTGTGAAGGGCTGGAGTTACTATAGGATGATGGGCAAGTCACCTAAATGTTGTTGGTTGCCCACTAACTGCGTTCCTCATTTTCTGGGTGTCCAACATGAGACATATGGGGGTCAGATGGGCACTCAGATCTGCAAATTAAGTCGATGAACTGTGCTTTAAACGTACAATATGCTATAAAAATGCTACCAATTCTGGAAAATCAGAGCCAAGGTGTCAGAAATTAGGCATCCAAAATTAACACACACTTGACAATTTTAGCCTCTCTCTCTGTGCACCAGGGCATATTTACACAGGGAAATTAACAGGCATTAGTATACCAGTATAATTATACTGCTATACAATTACTCTTGTGGACACTATTATTTGGAATAACTGCGGCCTTTTTTCAGTTTAGCTTATGCTGCTTCAAAAAGGAAAACCCAATACAGATGGAATCTTTGGAAAATTTGTTATCAAACATTAACAAGTTTCTACTGGGCAGGTGTGAAATGCGGTTTTCAAAGGCTCACAACCTGGCCAAATTTGGACAGATTTTCCTGGAGATTGCAAAAGGCACATCCCTGACACAAGAATGATCCCCTTGCCAAATTTCAACTCCTGCTCCAAAGCAAAGAGGTGCTACTGCAGGGATTCCCAAACCTTTTACCAGCACAACCCCATTTTAATGAACTATTTCCTTCTAGAACCCCAGACAGTATGAAGGAAGCCATTCTGACAAACAAAATGGTGTCCTCCATGTGGCTTGACCTGACACACATGGTGCTTGTGAGGTCATGCTGTATAAAAGATGCCATTTTGCTCTTCTGAATGGCTTCTTCCATGCTTTCTGGAGTCCTGGAAGGAAATTAATTAATTAAAATGGGTTCATATGTATGGTATGTGTGAGGTCACGCTGTGTGGAGGATGCCACTATAGACCAAAACAGTGTCCCCCAAACATCATAACCTGACCCCCAGTTTGGGAACCGCTGTAATACAGTTTCTCAATGAAACAATTGGAAGAATTTTTTAACATGACCAAAGCAAAGTATTTTCCCCTAACCTCATGCTCAGAAGTGACACAAATTTTTGCAAAAAAAATTTAGTCTGAGGCAGATAACCAGCATGGAAAATTTCAGCTAAAATGGTTACAATTAGGCAAAATTATAAGAAACTGAAAAAAGGATCTTATGATGGAAAGTGTCAGGCAACCCCACTTACAGGTGTCAGTACCCGGACCCCCTGAATACTGCAGAGAAAATTAATAGAACAAAATTTGTTCTGACTTCTTTTAAAGTAAACCTGAGAGTGAAAGTTCAACACCAACTCATACTCACCAATGCAGATTTAGAATCCATATCACTTTTGAAGTTACGTCACCAGGAACATTACACTTAGGGCTGTTATCCAATTCCCAGTAATGGAATGTTCACAGAAAGACAAACTGAATAACAAAGTTCTAGAGCATGTGTGTTTTACTTGAACTCACAAACACCAAATAAAATTTATGACTTGTGATATTAAAAATAATACAAACATACCGAATATTTGTAAGTGGAACCCGCACCTCTTTCACAATGGTATCATACAGCTGTTTGTTTCTTTAAAAAAAATATTTATAGAAATTAATGTTGTATTTATACATAATGTATATTCTAAAAACTGTTCACTATCTATACAGTATGCAAGGAGATTATATGACAAAATGTGACAGCAGTTTTGTCAAAATTGCCTGCGACAGTTGACAAGTTCCCAGCATGGACTGAATGATTAAAAAATAAACGAAGACTGGTTTCTGTTACACACCTTTATAATAGTACTCAGGTGACCCAATCAGGACAGGACCAACTGTGCTAGGCACTGTATAAGGAGATATGGTTCCTGCCCCAAAGTGCTTACAGTTTATTTAAGACAAGTTACAGCAGGTGGATGCAACGTACAACCTTAAGAACTGGAAGTAGAGAAAAACATTAATCACAGCTTCAGCAAAAAAACCCAGCACCAGCTGCTCTTTAAAGGAAAAAGCTATAAAATGGAGATTACTTACTGTAACTTGAAGCTCTTTGAGATGCATGTATTCCTCACCTGGGTACACATGCGCACCATGCACCTGAGTCCGGAATTTCTTCAAAGCAGTGTCCACTGACCCGCATGTATACAGTAACTCTCCTCATGCTCCCGACCAAGGGTATAAGAGGCAGTGCTGGTTAACACCTCTCCATTTTCTCTTCTTACAACAATCCAAACGGATCCAAGCAGAGGGGATGTAGGGTGGGTAGTGAAATACTGATAGAGACAACACTTTTCAAAGACCATCCAGTTACAGTAAGTAATCTCCATTTGTTCTTTGAGGGATGGTCCCTATGGTATATTCTACACCTGGGTGACTATCAAGCAGCGTTCTGACTTGAGGAGGGTGCGAGGAAACTGGCAGCAGAGATGTTTTTAGTACTGCAGTTCTATGGCTGCATCCACCTTTGCAGCTTGAGTTGCAGCATAGTGTGACGTGAAAGTATGGATGGAATTCCAAGTCGCTCCTCTGCAGATATCCTGCAGTGCCCTTGTGGTGATATGCTCAGGAGAGGGAAACTGCTATTTTTGCAGCACTCTAAGATGCATCCTGAAACCCATTTAGAAATCCTCAGAGGATACAGCTTATCCCTGTGACATTTCTGCCAAGGCTCCCGAGACTTTTCCTGGATTTGGTGAGCAATGAAAATCATGTCGGTTGTCCCGCGAGATGGTCTAAAACTGCACTGAGATTCTGGCAATATTTTCTCAGCAAGGGGAAGTAATCGGATAAGGGGATACAGGCAAGAAACTTCCCTGCTGTAGATAGCAAGGCAATGCCTCGATAATTTCCACACTCTGACTTATCTCCTTTCTTAAAGATTTTAACAATGTTGGCATTTCTCAAGTCTCATGGAATCTTCTCATTATACCAGCTATGAAGAAAAAGTTTGTGGAGCATCCTTACCAGCGAAATCAGGATCTGTACATGGCCTTCATCGATTTGACAAAAGCTCTGGACTCAGTCAATCATGAAGCCCCGTGGAAGGTGCTGGCCAGATTTGGCTGCCCTCCAAAATTTATTAAGGTCCTAAGGCTTTTTCATGATCAGATGACTGCCACCGCTCTCTGTAATGGCCTGGAGACAGACCCTTTTGTCATCAAACCTGGGGTTAGGAAAGCATGCATTATTGCCCCAACTCTGTTCTCCATCTATTTAGCAGTCATTTTGGTTCTCGTTAAAGACCGCCTCCCCAGTGGAGTTGACATTCAATACAGAATAGATGGGCGGCTTTTTCATCTTCGACGTCGCCATCTGAAGTCTAAAGTTCACAGGGCGTCCATTACTGATCTTCAGTATGCTGATGACTGTGCCATCCTCATGCACACTGAGGATGACCTTCAGTCGACACTGAATTTATTTGCACAAGCTTACCAAAGCCTACGACTCTCACTCAATATTGAGACGATTAAAGTGCTCCATCAACCTGCTTCAGACCTTACACTTGACCTACCACAAATCACCATCAAGGAACAGACTTTGGAGACAGTCGAGCATTTCTGCTACCTCTGTAGCCAAATTTCTCAACATGTAAAAATTGACAGGGAGATCCAGCACAGGATCCAGTGTGCAAGTGCTTCCTCTGGGAAATTGTTCTGACGCATTTTCATGGACCGTGACCTACCAAGAAACCAACAATAAGATAATTGTTACTACAAGATGGTTACTCCTTTATGGATTCGAAACTTAGATGACCTATTGACAGCACCTCAAGAGTCTGGAGAGGACCACCAATGCCGCCTCCAGAAGATCCTTTGCATCAAGTGGCAAGATCACAGCACTAACACCAGCATCCTCACTGAAGCCAATGTCACCAGCATTGAAGCAATCCTCGTGCACCAACTCTGCTGGGCTGGACATTGTGTGCGGATACCAGACTCTCGCTTCCCGAAACAAATCATCTACTCTCAAGTCACACATGGTCAAAGATCATGTGGTGGTCAGAAGAAACACTACAAAGACACACAGAAAGCGTATCTCAAGAAAACTGATGTGGATATCACAAGCTGGGAAGAGCAAGCCACCAACTGATCTCAATGGTGCCACATCCTCCATCAGGCAGTGGCCCACTTTGAGGAGAAGCATCTTGCCCTTGAAGCTGAAAAGAGAGAGAGAAGGAAGGAAAAACAAACCAATAAAAACTTTCTACCAGCAGGCAGCTGACCCACTAGAAAATGTCTGTACCTACTGCGGGCAGATCTGTGGTACCAAGATTGGACTCCTGAGTCATCTCAGGACCCATATGTAAATCTGTAGTAGAGATCATCCTTGAATCGCGGGATTGCCAATGATGATGATTTGACAAGGCAACAAAGAGTCTTGGAGATTTTCTAATGTGTTTGGTTCTCTGCAGGTAGAATGCCAGAGTGTGCCTGACATCAAGAGAGTGAAATCTCTTCTCCTTGGAACAAGCATGGGGTTTTGGGAAGAATACAGATAAGTGTACTGATTGACGTAGAACTCAGACAAAACCTTGGCGAGGAAATTTGGGTGTAATCTAAGGGAAATCTTGTGAAATTCTGTATAAGCAGGGTCTGACATCATGGTTCCCAGCTCACTGACCCTTTTCACCAAAGTAATGGCTACTAAAGAATGTCACCTTAATGGGCAGGTGGGTCATGGCACATGTTGCCAATGGTTTGAAGGGTGGGCCTGAGAGTGTTTACAGGACAAAGTTAAGATCCCATTGAGGTATAGGTTTAATGTCCAAGGGGAAGGTCCTGATCAAGTCCTTCATAAATCAAACTGTGATCAGGGGTATGAAGATAGAACATCCTTCCACCAGCAGGAGAAGGCACTAACTGCTGTTAGGTGTACTCTTAATGAACTGAGGGCTAAGCCTGCGATCCTTAAGAAGAGGAGCTAGTCTAGGATAACTGGAATGTCCACAGTATCAAGTAAATGCTGGTGGCAATGCACCCAGGCCAAAAATCTCTGCCATTTAGCTAGGTAGCAGAGTCTAGTAGAATCCCTCTAGCTTGGGTAAGGATTTCCTGAATAGGGGCAGAGTCTGAATGTTCTGTCTCTAACATCCATCCAAACACCAGGCTATGAAGTGGAGTTAGCTCAGGTTGAGGTGCTTGATTTTTTCCCCCGTACTGAATTAGGAGACCTTGAAATGCACGGATCCTGATAAGGGGACATGTGGACATTGTTAGGAGCTCTGTGAACCAGAATTATTTGGGACGGTATGGTACTAGGAGGAGGATGGCGGCTCTGTCGTGCCAGATCTTTCATATAACTTGCAGTCATAGAGGGATGGGAGGAAATGTGTATCTGAGGTTGTCTGTCCTG
Organism: Terrapene triunguis; assembly: GCF_002925995.2. NCBI lineage: Eukaryota > Metazoa > Chordata > Testudines > Emydidae > Terrapene > Terrapene triunguis. Next base: position 18,770,705 of record NW_020664439.1, read on the forward strand.
GAGAGCATTGCCTTGAGTGTCTTGGCCTCTGGAGCAATACATGGGAAGCTTTCTGTTTGTCTGGGATGCAAAAATGTCCCCTAGCAGAGTCCCTGTCGCATGAATATGGTGGTTAGGACTGTGTCATACATCTCCCATTCGTGGTCTGCAGAGAAGCTTCTGCTTAATCTGTCTGCCAGGGAGCTCTGAACACCCAGGAGGTATGTGGCCTGTACAGTGATGACCTCTAATACACCAGTTCCAAAGTCTGATCGCTTCCAGGCAGAGGGGATGAGATTTCATTCCTCCCTGTTTATATGTTGTCTGCCATTATTTGTATGTGGAGTGAGTTTGTAGAAGGCCTTGCATACCAGTCAGACCACTCTGAGCGCCAGTAAGCTTATATGTAGCCTAGACTCTCATGGCATCCAGATACCCTGATCATTGTGGCAGTCCAAGTGTGTGCCCCTACCTGAGGGAGGCATCTGTCATGATGGTGGCCCTTGGTATGGAAGAGCTGAAGGGAGTCCCTACCATGACTTTGTTCGGGTTGGATCACCAAGCGAGGAAGGTGAGAACTCCAGAGGAAACGGTGACTTTGGAGTTGATGTGATCCCTGTTTGGTCAGTAAATTGAGTGGAGCCAAGCTTATAGACACCGCAAGTAGAGTCTGGTGAAAAGTGTCATGTAAATGCATGTGGCTATGTGGCCTAACAGGGAGAGACACTGATGCATTGTAGTTCGAGATTTGCAGGTGATGAGAGAGATCAGGTTGCTCATCGCATAAAATATGTCTGGAGGGAGGAAAGCTCTCGCCGAGACTGAATCTGGACATGCTCCTATAAAATGTATTGTCCTCACGGGTGACAAACACCTAAGGTGGCAAGGAAGCTCTGAAGAAACTCTGTTGCTGATATGACTTCTTGGCGAGATCAGCCTATCAAGAGCCAGTCGTCCAGGTATGGAAATACTGTATATCCCTGACATCTCATCTGGACCGCTACCGCTGGGAAAACTTTAATGGTGGCTCCCACGGGAATCAATGCCAGATGTCCCTGGGGAGGTCATAACCAGAGGGGTAATAATACCTTGTCTGTCAGGGCTCCTCTGCCTCTGCAGAGATACTGGTGCAGCTATCTCCTCCGATTCCGAGGATGGTTCCATTGGTCGGTACCAAGGTGCTCCTGCCCGATGGATGGAGATGGGATCTCTCCTGAGATAATGATAACGGTTCCTCGTCTAGGGTAAAGACATCTCTTAGGAGGGCAGGGCCAAAAGAAGTGGAGACTGCATATAGGGAAGGAAGATATCCTCTGGTGTTACAAAGGTCTCCCTAGAGCCCAAAGTCTGAGGACTTCCAACAGACGCCCAAAGGTTCTGGTTTGTCTGATGTGGCCTTATGGTCTTTGTATTGACAATGATGAATTCGGACTTGCTCCCAGAGATGGGACTGGAGAGTGTTTATCTTTGCCCCCTGGTAGAGCAGTTACCGGCAGATCCTTGTTTTTCTGTGCCTTATCCTCCAGCCTGGGAGTCTTCAGTGGAGCTCGTTCCGTGGGTTCCATATGCGACATCTCACCCAATCTGGACTGGCTTGGGAAGGAAACAAGTTTCTTCTGGACAGTCTGCTGCGGGGGATCAGTCCTTCTCCCAAGGCTTGTGCTTGGAGGAGCACTGCTAGTCAGCTAGTACAGAGTGTCTCCCAGGCTTGAGTCAGATGGAGCCTCTTCCATCAGGAACTTTTTCAATTGGAGCTCTTGGGCCTCTCTAGTTCTGGGTGGGAAGGATTTACAGATAATGAACTTCACAGAGATATGTGCCTCATCCAGACAGTAGAGGCACCAGTGATGCTCATTGCTGATGGAGGAAGAGTGAGGGCAGGAGACTCAGTTCTTGAATCCTGGGACCCTGGGCATAGTCTTGGGATCAGGGAGGATGTCCCTCCAAATGGGGAGTGGGGGTGGGGATATTCTATTCTATACTAAACTATACACTAACTAGAATTCCTAAGCTAAGATATAAACTATTTACAATTAAATTTTACAGATTCTGCAATAGTGAAGGAGGACATGATTCCAACTCAGGCCATGTGGTGATGAGTAGGAACTGGGAGGCATCCACCCACATTTCCTCTTATACCCATGATCGGGAGCACAAGTAGAGTTACTGTGCCTCTGCAGGTCAACGGACACTGCTTTGAAGAAATTCTGGACTTGGGCACACAGCGCACATGAGTACCAATGTGTGGAATATACATGCATAAGGACCATCACTTAAAGAAGTAGTTTAACTTACCCTAATAGTTATAGGGAAAAACATACATCTGAAAGGAAAAGATATATTTGAAGCTTTTTTTTTTGCCAGCTCTTTGGATGAGATTTTCAGCTTTCCATGTATGCAAAAGACACATACCCCAATTCAGCAGCTAACGTATCTTCTGTCTCTCATGTATTTTTTAAATACCTATCACTATGTTATATAAACATGGAGGACCTAAGAATTATCCCAGGAGCCTCCAGCTTCATGCCTACTTAAAATAGGTTGAGAGTGAAAAGAGGCTTACTTTCCACATAAAGGTAGTGAGGAAACACAAGGGCAAACTTCAGGTAGAAGACAGATTTTGGACATGCAGAGGGGCCAAGTCCATTTTAACCTGTTATGCTGGGTCAGTTGTTAACAAAAACTGGGACCCTTGATAAATATACAAAACTTCCTGTCAGTGACAATTAATATAAATTGCCACACTTAACATTTTATAAATTGCTAAGTCCATGCATTCATGTAACAAGTGATTATCTGACTTCACACACTGAGTGACCAAAATACAGAATAATTAGATGAGAAGAAAATAGAAATCCTAAAGATAATGAATTAAGAAAGACTGCACTCAATACCTAAAAGCGATAGATTCCAATATAGCTCGTACAAGATGGTTTCTGGTAGTGGAAAGTTTCAGCCCCATAAAGGAGGCACATGCATAAGGGTCATTCACAGGAACCTAAAATAAAGGTTTGACAATAAAATTAATTACTGAGTTATATCTGTAGCATTTTGAGAAAGGATACAAGTAGTAAGAAAAAATAACTTACACATGACAATTACAGGAAGCATAATGAGAAGAAGAAAATTAAGACAATATGTAAGCATTGGATAGTGTTATTTTGTCTATATTTCAGAAAAATCAGTTTTCAAATCAGTTGCCAATTATTGCATTTGTTTCCCCCCCCAGAATTTGATACACTAAATATCACTCAGTGGTACTACCTATAAAAATATACATAGAGTACACATCAACTAAAGTACAAGTGTCTAAGATAGAGTACAGTATTATTAAAGTTGGGGGGGAGGGTTAGAGGGCGGGAAAGAATTTACTGACTTTCCCCAGACTTTTTGTACAGAAAAATTAATATAATACAGTAGCCTTGAAGAGGCTAGTCAATTTAAATTACATAACGTAATTGCACTAATGTTTTGAATGGCATAATGATGCAACAGACACACTAATTCTGGCTGTCTCATAAAAAAGTCATCTCCTTTCGTAGGATGACTGGCAGATTGGTTTTTGCATCCATCTCTGCTCCACTGTTTTGGTGGATTTGAGTGACAAAATGTCACTCTCCTTCCCCATAAATGCATTAAGACAATGTTAAATGTTTTTTCAATTTAAAAATAACACACGACATTTTAAAAAACTTTCCAGGATTTTTATTTAGTTCCCTAAATATCTGCTATACAGAATTCTGAAGTAGCCCTAATTTTATTCATATTGTGACTGCAAAAAAACGGAAACCACCAAAAAAATTAAGGAAGTATAAATTACTTTAAAGTAAAAATATAAGAGTAGGCATATGTGGGGGAAACTGGGAATGCACTAAAGCCCAATCCTGACAGGTGCTGAACTCCCAAATATTCCCATAGACTTTTATAAGAGTTGTTGATGCTCAGTACTTTGTAGGATATAAATGAAGTGACAGCCCACTTGCCCAGATGAAGGCTAGTATGTTGCACACTGAGACTCAATTCAGAAATTAGTTATGTTTAAAGTCAGTAAAGAATATATTCAGTTGTCCAGTGTACAACCATCTTTTCCAACTTGTGGATGTTTAACCCAACCATACTAATAATAAAAGGTTCCTTGTTGACAAGCTTGTGGATTGTCAAATACACCTCTACCCCGATATAACGCGACCCAATATAACACGGATTCAGATATAACGTGGTAAAGCAGCGCTCCGGGGGGGGGGCGGGACTGCGCACTCCGGCGGATCAAAGCAAGTTCGATATAACGCGGTTTCACCTATAACGCGGTAAGATTTTTTGGCTCCCGAGGACAGCGTTATATCAGGGTGGAGGTGTATAAGCAACTAACTAGAAAGGAAAGGACTCATGATATATATTAAAGGCGAATGTCTAGAGGACCAGAGTTTTATTCACTTTGTTTAAAAGCTTTATTTGCATTTTTATAACATATTACACATAATATATATGTATGACTTACACAAACTATAGAACAAAGGTAAGATGAGTGAGTGATAATAAATCAAGGAAATGTGCATTTTAAATTTGTACAGAAGGAATGCTTCTGTCCCATGATGAGAAACGTGCCACATCACAGCAATGTCATCCAAGTTAAGAGGGGAGAAGCCTTCTCCTCATTCTCATAACAGGAACTGTCAGAGAAACATTTGACTCTATCTAGGAAATGAACAAATTGCCTCCATAACATGTCCAAGCCCTGCTATCCTGATGTCTACGAAACCTAACCATGCAATCAAATTTAGATTACTGGAAGACAGTTGGAGCTAACCTGCACAGCAGGGTAGAGATGTCATGGTTGAGCTCCAGAAGTGCTTACTCCACTTCAGGTGCCTACTTCATACCATAAATCTATTCAGTTTCTCTCTCTCTCTCTCTCTCTCTCTCTCTCTCACACACACACACACACACACACACACTAGATATAAGATATAAAGAATTAATGATTGTATGATGTGGCATAAAAAGTTGTTTAGGAGAACGTTGTGATGGCTGTATTACTCAAAAATAGCAACGCCTGAGTAAGTTTCTCAGTCATCCTGATTAAGTGATGATCAACCTGTATCATCATGTATTCTGTATGTCACGTTACAGAATAGCTATTTTAGAAACATTTAAGAGTTATTAAAATAACTCATTTCTTTCTGTAAAGTCACAAGTCCAACTGTACAAGGCTTGTAAGGAGCCATAAAAAAGTCTCTAAAAATTGCCTAAACTAGCATTTCTACAGTGAATAATATCATGACTTCGATATCTGAAGCCCTTCTGGTGCTGGGAGTTCTGGATCCTAAGAGATCCTTTAGTCAATGGAATGGAGTTCCCATTTCTAGTCCTCTCAAGATGAGAGAGTCTTGGGCAGGGGTAATTTTGTGGGGCAAATGAGAAATTGCAAAAAATTCTGTGAGAAGAAAAGAGTTTTCACACAAGTTGATTTAAGAAATTTGTAAGAAAGGTCCTATTTAAATTATTTTAGATATTTATATGGTATTAATTGCAGAGAATAGGAAGACAAGGTTCCTCAAAAAAACATTAGTAGTGAATTTTTTAAGGCATGTAACATTTAGGCCTTAAACTATCTGACAGCATCCCTTTAAGCTTTGCAAGTGGGTAAATATAAAGGTTTGGTCTACCCTACAGACCTATAATCGGTATAACTATGTCGCTGGGGTGGGGGTGGGGAATCCACACCCCTAAGTGACATAGTTATACCGACCTCATCCCACATGTAGACAGCGCTATGCTGGCAGGAGAGCTTCTCCTTCTGACATAGCTACTGCCTCTCAGGAGATGGATTAACTATGCCGACAGGAGAGCTCTCTCCCATTGGCGTACAGCGTCTTCATTAAAAAGTAACAGCGGTGCAGCTGGATGAAGCATTTTAATGTAGACTTGCCCAAAGCAGGACATCACCTCTTATCACATTAGTTGTATCTGCATGCAGGCCATCCTGTACTACCCTTTTTGGCATCTTAAATAACAACTCACAATTTCTTTTGATTTACACAAGTATCAAAAGACATCTAAACTAAACTGCCGCTACCAACAGCCTCCAACAAACTCCCACAAAAATCTCCATACAAATCTCAACCTCCATCAAGTCTTTCTCTCTTCAAAAACCTGAATAAAATAGGTGTGCTACATAACATGCTCTGAATCTCAGCAGAGCCACACAATTTCCAGACCAAGGGAGAAACAGGTTTTATAGCCAGGGACCCTCATAGAGAACTCTCTAGTACCAGCAACCTGTGTTAAATTGAGAGGAATCCAATTCAAGTGTCTCTACTGACTAAAATGCAGCAGTAGGAATGGGGAGGGAGTTAGTCTCCCAGGTAGACAGTCCTAAGCCATTGAGGGCTTTATAGGTAACAAACAGCAAGTTAAACTCCACTCCAACAGGAAACTAATGCAGATTATAGAATTCTAGTGTCATGTGCTCCCATAAATCCACCATCAGAGGCTATATGCTTCAACACCTATGTTTCCAGGCTGATTTGAGGTGAAGCTCCACATAGAACACACGTAACTAAACCAGTCTTGGTGTGACAAAGGCATGAATCACGGTAATAAGGTCTGCATTCAAAAGAAACAGCTTCTATCTTGCAAACCAAATGCAGATGGAAAAAGTATTCTGGGGCACCAATGATATGATAATCCAATAGCAACTGAGGATCCAATCAGTACCACTTGATTGTGAACCCAAGTCACAAATGGCATGCCCACCTGCATTACTAAAGGAGGAAGTGATATCTTCGTGTCTCATCTTGTAGCTCTTCCCCATACTTATTAGTGTCAACCCAATCTTAATTGGGCTGAATTTCAGCCAACTAGATCTAATTTATGCCCCAACAATATTGGGCTAGGTGAACAATTGCATTGACTGGGTCAGAAAGGACCAAGATATAAAGTGGGGTGTCAGAGTACTGAAAACATGACTGCCCCATAATTCCACACTAACCTTTCTAACAAGCCCCTACCCACATTGAACAGATTGGGAAGACAAGTTGAAATCATGTGGAACTCGACATGACAGGATCCTTAAGGAGGAGAATCAGTTGCCCCACATTATCCTCTGCAACTATTCAGCCAGGAAAGAATGGAGACAGCCAAGAGCAGCAGCATCCACTTCTGCTGCAGTCGAGCTATCAACATTCCACAATCAACAGTATTGAAAACACCCACCATATCCAACAATATCAACACACACCAGATCTTTACCCATTGATAAAAAGAAATATAACAATGCTGCCAGTGCCATTTCTATCCCATACCCAAAGCCTGTACCTAGATCATCCAGGGTCTAGGAGACTTATGGTTCTCAGAGGATTTAAATACCTTCTCATCCCAGCCTTCTCTACAACCTTGACAAAGAATTGAAAATGTGATAGTAGCCAATTGTCAGTGCCAACTGTGGATCTTCTGATCAAAACCTACATTATAACTGCTTCCTTAAGAAAAGCTGGTACCATGATGTCTCTAATGTAGGCACTGACAATCTTTACCCGCAACAGACCTAGTATCTCCCTGCTGGTCTTCACCAGCAAGGAAGAAAAGTTGCATGTTGTGGAATCAAGCACTCCCAGCATCTCTAGTACTTGAGCATTACAGGCCTAAAAATTCATAAAAGATTCAGTTTGTGTCCGCCTCAAGATTCCTGTCTGCAAATACAAAAACTTAGCCAGAATCCATACTATTTTACCCATAATGGAAGGAACTCAAATAAACCACCAAATGAAGGCAGCTTAGATTAACTAAGCAGCCTACTTCTCAAAATAAATCAAGATTTTGTGGACTCTCTGGTGGAAACAGAGAGACCCTTGTGACGGGTTGGATCACAGAAACCCCCTTGGGAGCTGCCACCCGATGTGCCAAGACTACTTTTATTCCTGTTTTCCCTGCCAGCTCAGGACTCCAGTACCCTGTCTTGCCAGGCCAGACACTCCCGTCTGCTCCAACACAGACCCAGGGTCTGAATCACTTGTCCCAGAGCTGCAAGTTTACCTGAAAACAGCTCACAGAAGTGTGCTTGTCTCTAGCACTCAGATGCTCATCTCCCAATGGGGTCTAAACCCAAATAAATCCATTTTACCCTGCATAAAGCTTATGCAGAGTAAACTCATAAATTGTTAGCCCTCTATAACACTGATAGAGAGATATGCACAGTTGTTTGCTCCCCCAGGTATTAATACATACTCTGAGTAAATTACTAAATAAAAAGTGATTTTATTAAATACAGAAAATAGGATTTAAGTGGTTCCAAGTGGTAACAGGCAGAACAAAGTAAGTCACTAAGCAAAATAAAATAAAATGCGCAAATCTATGTCTAATCAAGCTAAATACAGATAATCTCACCCCCAGAGATGCTTCAGTAAGTTTTTCTCAGACTGGACACCTTCCAGGCCTGGGCACAATTCTTTCCCCTGGTACAGCTCTTGTTCCAGCTCAGGTGATAGCTAGGAGATTCTTCATGATGGCTCCTCTCTCCCTTTGTTCTCTTCCACCCCTTTATATATCTTTTGCATAAGGCGGGAACCCTTTGTCCCTCTGGGTTTCCACGCCCCCTCACTGGAAAAGCACCAGGTTAAAGATGGATTCCAGTTCAGGTGACATGATCACATGTCACCGCAAGACTTCATTGCCCACTTGCCAGCACACACATATATAGGAAGACTAACAGGTAAACACAGCCATCTGCAGACAATGGTTCTGGTTAATGGGAGTCATCAAGATTCCAAACCATCATTAATGGCCTACATTTTACATAATTACAATAGGCCCTCAGAGTTATGTTTTATATTTCTAGTTTTAGATACAAGAGTGGTACATTTCTACAAATAGGATGATCACACTCAGTAGATTATGAGCTTTGTAATGATACCTTACAAGAGACCTTTTGCACGAAGCATATCCCAGTTGCATTATATTCACTTATCAAATCTTTATAAAACTATCCCAGTTACATTATATTCACTTATTATCATGTTTTTATAAAACCATATAGACTGCACAACGTCACACCCCTTTCTTTGCCTTTTCCCATTAGTGCTTTAGAGATGGGGATGCTTTTTAAAAAATAGACTGTGGGAATAATAGTGTGTGGCAGACTGGCATATACCTGTCAAAACTAAGTACTGTACTTTTGGATCTAATGTAGAAAAGTGGCAAAACCGTCACAAGATACCATGTAACTTAAACTAACAACCAAAACTTATACTAGATAGTTGGGGGAAATTGGGAAAAGAGGTAGTTTTTGGCAGAGCGAAGCGAGGTTCTATGCTCAACTTGATGACATTTCTCTTTGGATGCAACATGACAACTTTTGAATGCCACATCCAATCTATCCCAAAATGTCAGAGAATGTTCTAAGCATCAATGGTTGGAACCCTACTGGTTGTGATGGAAACTGGAAAACTGCAAGGGAAAAATGGGAGACACACAGAGCTCCTTGCATCCAGTTTGCAGAGCTGGCAGCTTCAAATGCCTCTATAAAACTGTCCAAAGATCAAAGAACCAGTTGATGGCAGCCATTAGCACCTTCCAGCCTAGCAATACCCAACTTCAACAACCATCACGTATCCATCAAATTCTCTCTAGAACACTCCCAACACCAACATCAACTTCCTGGACACCATGATCAGCCACAACAATAGAATGTTACCGACAACTACAGTAACTCCTCACTTAAAGTCGTCCCACTTAACGTTGTTTCGTTGCTGATCAATTAGGGAGCATACTCATTTAAAGTTGTGCAATGCTCCACTCTTACATTGTTTGGCCGCCTGCTTTCTCCACAGCTGGCAGCCTCCCTACTGCCCCCTCCCCCGCAGTGCCTCCCGCCCGCTGGCAGACTCTGAGGATCAGCGCCTTCCCCCTCCTCCCCCTGCCTCCTGCCGGCAGCAATCAGCTGGCTTGCGGCGTTTTGGAGGCAGGAGGGAGGGGCGAGGACTCGGCACGCAGGCTCCCCCTCCCTCTTGCCTCCTGCAATCAGCCGGCTTGCGGCATTCGGGAGGCAGGGGAGAGAGGGGGGAGGTGCGCTGAGTCCTCGCTCCTCCCCCTTCCCTCCTGCCCAGTGCAATCAGCTGGCTTGCCGCTTTCGGGAGGCAGGGGAGGGAGGGGGAGCCTGCACGCCGAGTCCTCGCTGTTCCCCCCTCTCCCCTGCCTCCCGAACGCGGCAAGCCAGCTGATTGCCCCGGGCAGAAGGGAGGCGGGAGGAGCGAGGACTCTGCGCGCCTCCCCCCTCCCTCCCCAACTCGGCAATCAGCTGGCTTGCGGTGTTTAGAAGGGTGGGGGGAGGAGCCAGGATGCAGTGAGCGAAGTAAAGGGGGAGGAGATGGGAGGGAGAAGAGGCAGTCAAGGGTGGAGGTTTGGGGGAAGGAGTGGAGTGGGCGGGCTGAAGGTTGAACCCCCCGCCTCTGGTGCTTGCAGAGTAGGGGAAGCTGCCCTGGAACCTAACTCCCCCATTTACATTAATTCTTATGGGGAAATTTGATTCGCTTAACATCGTTTCACTTAATGTTGTAGTTATGTTCCTGAAAAATGCGTCTTTAAGTGAGGAGTTACTGTATATAGAAGAAACCCATGGATCGCCACACTTACCTTCACAGATCCAATAACCATCCCAGACATATCAAGAAATCAGTTATCTATAGCCACACACTCAGATACCACAGAATATGCTCCAAGGATAAAGCCCAAGATACACACTTTACCAAAAAAGAACATTCCACCAGAGAAGCGGATTGCATCATGGAATGGGCCACCCAAATACCCGGAGAGATACTGCTTCAATAAAGAAAAAAAATCCCACCTACTGCAAACCACTACTTGTCACCTACCACTCCACATTGGAACCCATATAGGATATCATAAAACAATTACAACCCATACTCGAAAGGGACCACATCTCAAAAGAAATCTTTCCTAAACTCCCTCTTCTGGCCTTCAAACAACCCCCCCAGCCTCGCCAAGCTCATCATCAGAAACAAACTCCCCATTGACCAGGACACACCAATACAAAGTGGCACCAGGTCCTGCCAGAACAACAGATGCAAAACATACAGACTTATTTCCACTGCTACAATGATCAATACCCTTCACAACATACCTTTCAAGATCCACGGTCCTACACATGCCTATCACAACATGTGGTGTACCCCATCTTGTACATCAAATGCCCCAACAACTGTCTGTTTTCACCCACATGATCACTACTCTCAAATGAACTCATACACAGATACCCACCCTATCACCAGTGGATGAACATTTTACACAAAGTGGTCACTCTGTATCTGACCTATCAGTCCTCATCCTCAAAATGATAACATCTTCAAAAGATGAGCCTGAACTTAAATCCATAATTCTGCTCGACACTAAAAACCATGGATTTAACTGAGACACTGCTTTTACACCCTGCAGCCTACTACCCCCTCCTTGGCCCCAGGACTGCAGCGGTGTTAATTGCCCACTTAAAATTAAGTGGTCTCCTACAACATGTGCGACCCCTTTTGCGTAACCATCTGTCCCACCTTGCATTTAGCTTGAACACTCTGGTTACCTTCCCCAGACCTGATGAAGAGCTCTGTGAAGCTTGAAAGCTTGTCCTTTCCACCGACAGAAGTTGGTTCAATAAAAGATATTATCTCACCCATCTTGTTACTCTCATATCCTGGGACAAACACGGCTATGGCATTATTGCAAATAACCCCTCACTACAGCTCTGCCCATCCTCCCAATGCAATTTAAAATGCTGACACCCTCCAAACAAACAAACAAACAAACAAACAAACAAAAATAAGAATTGAGAGTGGGAAAGAGGACGTGGGAGGGCATACAGAGCCTCTGGCCTGGAGGGAGTAACACACACAGCTCTTGGTATGAATGAGGATGTAGAGACCTTGGCATGTAAGGAAAGGGAGAATGGGGGGGGGGGGGCACACAGAACCCCTAAGGGGGGAGATATACAGAGCACCTTGCAGGAGGAGAAGAATGTGGACAATGGTATGAGGGGACAGGAGCATGGAAGGAGAATGGAGGACCCTGGTATAGGGGAGAATACACAAAGCCTCTGGCATGAGGAAAGGGGGAGTTGCAAGGAATACCTGAAATACAGGAAAAGAAGAGGGTGGTGCAAAGGGAGCTTGTGGGAGAAACAGCAGAATGCTAAAAGCCCCTGGTGTGTGCAGTGAGCTCAGCCTGCGAAGCAACCCTCTAGTATATTTTAGCAAGATTGAGTTGTGCATACTGAGAACTACAAGAAAATAGAAATCTACAGTTTTAAAAATTAAATCCATATGCCACATAGTTGGTTAAACAGTCATTAGTGCTACGTTTTAAGGCCCCAATTCAGGAAAGCATCCTTATTCAGGGAAGTTCTTAAGCATGTAATTAATGCTTTCTTGAAATGTAGCTGTGAAAAGAAATGGCATAAAACCAATTTGAGTCCAGCTCAGTTCTTTGGAAGAATAAGCTGGTGGTCAAGGCACTGGACTGAGATGCAAGATATCTGGGTTCAGTTCTTGTGACACTGGGCAAATCACTTAATCTGTCTGTACCTCAGTTCCCCATCTGTAAAATGGGAATAATATTTCCCTACCTCACGTGGTTTTTTTTGAGGATACATTCATTAATGTTTTTAGATGGTCAGATACCACAGAGGCCCTCAGATACCACCGTGATGGGCATGGAACAAGAACCTGAATAGAACAGAATAGATACCATGATAATGGGCAAATTTACAGATATTAATGTTTAAGCAGGACACAAAAAATCATTTGTGTCATATTAAGGATGATATTTTTACCTGCAAACCACTAAAAGATGGAACAAAACAAACTCCTTCAGAATCAACCACACCTCGTGCCATTCTTGCTGTCTCATCTACACTGGTGAAAAGATCTGTAGGGGTGCACACAAAAAAGTCAACTGACTACATTATTTACTTAGACTTTTCTTAATAAATTATTACAGTCAAGATTCCTAAATTGTCCACCTAGCACATATTAAGAAAACAAAATTTTTCTGAATTTCAATTCCATCATCCCCATGAAAGAGAACTATCCAGTATCAAGAAACCAAATCCACAACCATCCTCAAATATCCCTACCACTCTAGAGCCCACTCACTCTCAAAATCTTGTATCGAGGATAATTCCTTCTAGTCAGGGAAATATGTATGGGACTTGTGGAAGCTAATAATGCTACTCTAAGTAAGCTGGAGATGATGTTGAGAAACATAAAAGGATGTCTTCCCCCATAAGCTGTAACTGCCAGCCAAGATCCAACAAGACTACAGGCCAGATCCTTGGCACCCTGTTCTAGCTACACTGTGGTGCTTAGACAGGGCATGTTTACACTTACCTCCAGAGCGATCGATCCAGCGGGGATCAATTTATCGTGTCTAGTGAAGACGCAATAAATCGACTGTCGAGCACTCTCCCATCGACTCCGGTACTCCACCGGAGCGAGAGTGTAGGCGGAGTCAACAGGTCGACTGCTGACGCTCCCCCAACGCAGTGAAGACACTGCAATAAGTAGCTCTAAGTATGTTGACTTCAGCTACGCTATTTTCGTAGCTGAAGTTGCATAATGTAGACCGACTTAGCTCGTCCCCCCCCCCCCCCGCCCCCAGTGTAGACTAGGCCACAGTGCCAGGCAATCAGAAAGAAGCCTTAACCGGACAGCTGGGGATTCCATTGGTGGGAGGGAATTATTAAGTGGCCTTGCGGCTTCACCCATTCCAAATCACCCAGCACAGATGACATCATGGGAAGAAGGGCATGGCTGGGGTGCCCTGTGAATTGATAATTCCCAGTTGGGATAATAGTCCTTAGGGCTGCATCAAGTTACAAAAGAGACTAAACAGATGGAGTGGAAATGTGGCTTAGAACCCCTTCCCTCTTCTCCTTGCTCCCCGAACCTCAGGTCCCATACCAAGCACAGCTTGGCTAAGAACTGAGGATCTGGCCCTACAATCAGGAACTGAACAGAAGCCTCTTCTATGGTAGTACAGATTACTAACCATTAGGCTATTTGGAAGTCTATGGGGATGTCTACAGTAGATGTGGTTGATGTCCACACTACCCTCTTCTGTCCTCACCAGGAGTGCTTCCATTGAGTTAAGAGGGACAGTGTGGGGGGCTGAGAGTCCCGGTGTTAGGGCAGCAGCCGGGCCCTGGAGGAGCCTCCAGGCAGCAGCCAGGATCCCCGGGGGGAGTTGGATGGTTGCAGCCTAGCTGGGAGCAGGGAGCCCAGGGGCAGTCAGGCTCTAGCTGGTGCCCGTCCCCCCACCTGCCCCGATGACAGCCTGGCTTTCTTGTCAATTTCACGGCTCCATGCTGGAGAAAAAACGGTTACCTACCTTTTCGTAACTGTTGTTCTTTGAGATGTGTTGTTCACATCCATTCCACATTAGGAACTTCTCCCTTAGCGGCACCCATCGGGGCCCCCGCCTGAGTGGCGCCAGTGCACCGTGCACATATACCCCTGCTGGCCCGGCACCCTCCAGTTCCTTCTTGCCGGCGACTCCGACAGAGGGGTAGGAGGGCGGGTGGTGGAATGGATGTGAACAACACATCTCGAAGAACAACAGTTACGAAAAGGTAGGTAACCGTTTTTTCTTCTTCGAGTGCTTGTTCACGTCCATTCCACATTAGGTGAATTACAAGCTTACCTTTGGAGGAGGGTAGGAGTCACAGAACAATTGATTGGAGGACCGCCCCACCAACTGCTGCATCCTCTCGGGCCTGCTGGTTGACCGCGTAGTGGGTAATGAAGGTATGCACCGATGACCAGGTGGCTGCTCTGCAGATCTCCTGGATCGGGACCTGTGCCAGGAAAGCCGCTGAAGCTGCTTGCGCCCTGGTCAAGTGGGCCGTGACTGCCGGGGCCGGAACACCTGCGAGGTCATAACACGCCTGAATGCAGTCTGTAATCCAGGAGGAGATTGGCTGCGCCGACACTGGGAGGCCTCTCATCCTCTCAGCCCCGGCCACGAACAGCTGCGTGGATTTTCGAAAGGGCTTGGTGCGCTCCAAGTAGAATGCCAACACTTGATGGACATCCAGGGTGTACAGGCTGTGGTGACTCGGGTCCGAATGGAGTTTGGGAAAAAACACCGGCAGAAAAATGTCCTGGCCTAGATGGAATTGTGAGACCACCTTTGGGAGGAACTTGGGGTGCGGACGGAGCTGCACCTTGTCTTTATGAGACACTGTATATGGTGGCTCCGAGGTGAGTGCCCTCATCTCAGATACCCTTCTGAGCGAGGTGATGGCTACCAGGAATGCCACCTTCCAGGAAAGATGGAGGAGGGAGCAGGTAGCGAGGGGCTCGAACAGGGGCCCCATGAGCTTAGAAAGGACTAAGTTGAGATTTCATGGAGGGACAGGGGGCGTGAGTAAGGGAACACCCTCTCCAGTCCTTTAAGGAACCGCCCCACCATTGGTTGGGAGAACACCAAGCCCCCTGAACCCCGGGTGGAAGGCGGAGATGGCCACCAGAGGCACTCTGATCGAGGACGGGGCCAGCCCCTGCCGCTTGAGGTGCAGTAGGTACTCTAGAGTGGTCGGCACCGGAACCTGGCGTGGCTGAACCTGTTGGGGCCCACACCAGTACGAGAACCTCTTCCACTTGGCCAGGTAAGTCGCCCTGGTAGAGGGCTTCCTACTACCAAGTAGAACCTGCTGCAGGGGAAGGGAGCACTGGCTCTCCAAAGCATTCAGCCACAGAGCTTCCATGCCGTCAGATGTAGTGATTGCAGGTCAGGGTGGAGGAGTCGCCCTCCGTCCTGCGTGATGAGGTCCCAGTGTAGGGACAGGGTTACCGGGGCGTCCACCGACAGCTCCAGGAGCGTGGTGAACTAGTGCTGGCGGGGCCAGGCCAGGACGATAAGGATGACTGCCGCCCTGTCCCTGCGCACCTTGAGCAGGACCTTGTGCACCAGAGGAAGCGGGGGAAAGGCGTATTTCAATTCCCCTCCCCACGTGATCGCGAATGCGTCTGCTATTGAGCCCGGGCTGCGGCCCTGGAACGAGCAGAACTGCGGGCATTGGGCGTTGCCTCTGGTGGCAAATAAGTCTACCCAGGGAAACCCCCACTTGTGGAAGAGCGAAAACACGTCTGCCCTGAGCGTCCACTCATGCATGCGGTACAACCTGCTGAGGTGGTCCGCCAGTTCGTTCCCCACCCCCGGGAGATATGACGCCTCAAGGTGAATGGCGTGGGCTATGCAAAAGTTCCAAAGGAGGAGAGCCTCGTGGCAGAGCGGCGAGGAACGGGCTCCGCCCTGCTTGTTTATATAAAACATGGCGGTCGTGTTGTCTGTCAGAACTGTCACACTGTGACCACTCAAAGTGGCGTGCAAGGTCTGGCAGGCTAAACAAACCGCCCTGAGCTCCTTCACATTGATATGGAGCGACGGCTCTGCTCCCGACCACAAGCCCCGAGTCCTGAGGTCCCCTAGGTGAGCACCCCATCCGAGGTCTGACGCATCCATCACAAGCATCAGGTCCGGCTATTGTGCGGCAAAGTGGATGCCGTCGTAAACCACAGTCTGGGACCGCCACCACCACAAGGAGTCTAGCACGTCCCCCGGGGCTGTCACTACCAAGTCCAGGGAGTCCCTGCGTGGGCCGTATACACGGGCGAGCCAAGCCTGCAGCGTTCGGAGTTTCAGTCTGGCGTGCTTGACCACATGTGTGCATGCTGCCATGTGGCCCAGCAGCCTCAGGCAGCATCTGGCCGTTATAGTGGGAAACTGGCACAGGGAGTTCACTGCTTGCTGGATGGCCAGGAATCGTGATACTGGAAGGCTCACCTTTGCCTGTACCGCAGCTAGGACAGCCCCTATGAATTCCACTCTCTGCGTTGGAATGAGCGTGGACTTGGGGATGTTGACCAGGAGCCCCAGTGTGCCGAATAGTCTCAAGGCCACCTGCACGTGGGACCGAACCTCCTCTTCGGACCGGCCCGCCAGGAGCCAGTTGTCGAGGTACGGGTAAACTTGAATCCTCTGCCTCTGTAAGAAGGCCGCCACTACTGCCATGCATTTTGTGAACACCTTTGGGGCCGCAGCTAGGCCAAACGGGAGAACCGTGAACTGGTAATGTTCCTGGTTTACGGTGAAACGCAGGAATCGGCGATGCGCTGGGTGGATGGCGATATGAAAGTATGCGTCTTTCATGTCGAGAGCAGCGTACCAGTCCCCCGGATCCAGGGAAGGGATGATGGAGCCCAGAGAGACCATGCAGTACCGGGTCTTGACCAGGAACTTGTTGAGCCTGCGCTGGTCTAGAATGGGTTGAAGGCCTCCTTTGGCCTTGGGAATGAAGAAGTATCGGGAGTAGAACCCTTTCCCCCTTAGGTCTTTCGGTACCATCTCTACCGCCCCCGCCTCTAGGAGAGTGCGAACCTCCTTTTCCAGGAGGTGCTTGTGAGAGGGGTCCCTGAAGAGGGACGGGGAAGGGGGTTGAGGGGTAGGCAGGGAGGAGAACTGCAGCACGTATCCACCTCGCACCGTGTGTAACACCCAACGGTCTGACGGAATGCCGGACCATGCACGGGAGAAACGGGACATGCGGTTCAGGAAACAAGGGGACAGATCCGGTGATTGGTCTGGTATGCTGTCCTCAGGCACACCTTCAAAAGCCTGGTTTAGGGCCCGGCTGGGACTTATGTTGGCCTTGGCTCTGGCCCGGCCTATTGGAGCTATGGTAGTGACACTGAGGAGGAGGCTGCGGCTTGAAGGGCTTCCTTTGAGCCGCCAGGGTGTGCATACCCAGTGACTTGAGTGTAGCCCTCGAGTCCTTGAGGCTATGTAGCTTTGCGTCCGTCTGGTCCGAAAAGAGCCCGGACCCTTCGAAGGGGAGGTCCTGGAATGAGTACTGGACCTCAGGCGGCAGACCTGACTCCTGAAGCCACGCCGAGCGTCACATGACCACACCAGATGCGATTGTCCTGGCCGCCGCATCCAAGGACGCCTGGAGAGAGGTCTTCGCTACGACCTTGCCTTCGTCTACCAGCACCGTGAACTCCTGTTGGGAACCCTGCGGGAGTTTGTCCTTAAACGTCCCCACTGCCACCCAGGAGTTGAAGTTATGCCTGTTGAGGATGGCCTGTTGATTAGCAATCCTCAACTGGAGGCCCCCTGAGGAATACACCTTCCTGCCAAACGGGTCCAGGCACTTCGCTTCCTTGGCCTTAGGGGCCTGGGACTGCTGCCCATGGCGCTCTTTCTCGTTTACTGCCGAGACTACCAGGGAACATGGGCTTGGGTGGCAAAACAAGAAGTCGTACCCCTTTGATGGGGCAAAGTACTTGCACTCCACATCCTTGGCTGTTGGAGCGCTGGAGGCCGGGGTCTGCCATACAGTCGTATAGTTTGACTGTATGGTCTTAATGAGCGGAAGCGCAATTCTGAATGGACCTTCTGGACTCAGAATGTCCACCATGGGGTCCTCCTGCTCAACCGTCTCCTCGGCCTCTAACCCCAAGTTATGAGCAACCTTACGCAGCAGCTCTTGGTGGACTCTGTGGTCTGTTGGCGGAGGCCCTGATACCGCTGTGCCTGCCACCACTTCATCCAGAGATGACGAGGAGGTCAGCAGCTGCTCGGCTTCCTCCTGCTGGTCCCCTTGGTCCCCCTCCCCCGAGGGAGGGGCTTCCGGCTCGGGCCGGGGCAGCTGACCTTGGGGCGGTACTGGACTCGGTGCCGGTTTCTCCAGTCTCTCGCTCGGCGAAAGTACAGGTGGTCTGGACACTGTAGCTTCCCATATGGAGGAGTGTCGGTGCGGGGACCAGGACTGGTGCAACGAGTAGCTGGCTCTGGAGGGAGCCCCCTGCCGCTGATGGTAGGCCCAAGGGGTCCAGAAGGGTCAGTGTCCTGGCGGTCCCCACTGGGGTTGCCACCCAGCCTGGTGTTCTCTGTTGTCCGGTGCCGGGAACTGTATTGGCCCGAGTTGGCGCCGGACTCCGGCGACACCGAAAGCGAAGGCCACGGTGGTGCCGTGGATCTGCGCCGGCGGGAGGTCGACGAGCAGCTTCTTGCCGATTGGGAACAGGACCGGTACCACTGCTCACAGGACCGGTATCGGTGCTCCCGAGACCTGGACCGGTGACTTCTGGAAGCCTTCGGTGATGACCAGCTAGCCTTCTCCTGTGCCAGTCTCTGGGGGGTGCCGGAGAGCATCGGATCCCTTGCACTAAACCTGTGCGCTGACTCGCCTCCAGTACCGAGACTTCCCTCTGCATCGGGGTAACTGAGAGTCCACAGACTCGAAGCTCGACCGGGACCAACGCCAGGACCGATGCCGGGACGGTGTCCTCCAACAGCGCACCATTGCCGGCTTTCCCCTCGATGGCACCCCAGGCCTGGGTGCCGGAGGCTTCTGCCTGGCCGAGAGGGGGCTCACCGCCGACAACCCGATGAGGTCCTTCGCCGCCTCAAAGGTGTCAAGCATGGAGGGCTGATCTATTACTCACTTGAGCCCGTTGTCCTCACTAAGTTCCCTTAGGGCTGGACTCAGTGTGACTTGTGGTGCCGGTGCCACCGGTGCCGGCACAACGTCCATCACGCTCTTCCCGGTGCCCGGGCCCTTAAACGGTCCCGGTCTCCTTTGTGGGGAACGTCCGCGCCCTTCCTTTGGTTTAGCCTTGGGCTGCACCGGGGAGGATGAGCGGTGCCGGGGCCTACTTTGCTCTGAGGCCGACGGCTTGCGGTGCTTATCCGGCACCGGGTCTCTTGATGACTCCGGGGCCCTCTGCACCGAGGAGGCTAGAGCCGGCGTCGGGCGCTCCAGGCCCGATGGCTGCAGCGCGGCCTCCATCAACAACTGCTTCAAATGAAAGTCTCTCTCTTTCTTTGTTCTAGGCTTAAACGCTTTGCAAATCTTACACCTTTCTGTTTGGTGTGCTTCCCCCAGGCAATGTAGGCAGGAGTCGTGGGGGTCACTAACCGGCATAGGCTTGCGGCACGTGGCGCAAGCCTTAAACCTGTGGGCCTGCGGCATGCCCCGTGGCCCGGGGCGGGTACTGGAGTCTCCAAGCACCTAATCTATTAAGTGTCCACAACAAGGGAATGCTAACGAATTGATAGCAGCTAAATACTCTAAAGCTAAGGGACTGCTTCTTGTACAAACGCAAGAGGTTGTTCCAACGCCGCCATGGACGGTAAGAAGGAACTGGAGGGGGTCGGGCCAGCAGGGATATATATGCACGGCACAGTGGTGCCACTCAGGTGGGGGCCCCGCCGGCCCGACGAGTGTCGCTAAGGGAAAAGTTTCCGACGCTCGTGCACACGGCGCGCGCACACGTAATGTGGAATGGATGTGAACGAGCACTCGAAGAAGAAACTAGATTACTTATCTATTAAAGAGAACAAATGGAAGCTTAATACTGTGAACAGGAGCCAGCTAGAGGACCCTATAAAGAAGCACCTTACAGGGCTAATTGTTTTATAGCATTATACAATTGAAAAGCCACTTACCTAACTCTTTAGCCCATTTTATGGTAGAGCCAGCGTCTGATGTGTCGCCTTCAGCTAAGAAGACCACCTCTTTCCCAATCTTCCAACCAATCAGTGGATACAGACCTTAAAATTTTGCACATGCATGCACAAAAGAAAAGTAGTGAAGTCCACAAATTGCTTCCAGAGAGATTAAATAAAACACAACTAACGAAAAATCCTCAAATTGTAGTTGCAACTTTTGTTCACTTCCTTTACAAAATTCAACTTAAATGTCAGTACTACAGCTTGAACATTTTGTGGGGCCTTAGAAGAAAATATTCCACAAAAAATTCATGGCAAAAGTAAACCAGAAATGAACAATAGTTTATTTTTAATAAAGGAGAAATGCAATTCAACCTATAATCAATTTAGAATCACTATATCTAATTACCAAAAAAAAAGGCACTAAAGAATAAAAAATAACTACTAAAAATAGTTATTTTGAGAGCTTCATGAAGCAGTTTAGGATTTTAAAAAATTCAGATCCTTATTAGAAACAATAAGTCGTCTTAAAGCTGTTAAATTCTACAATTTAAAATATACACATACACTGTTAAAGCTATTTAACATATACGCATGCTTTTCTTTAATTACAGAAGTTACTTTAACACAATGGTTTGCTAAAGGGATCTGAATATTCTGAATCCTAATATATAAATCAGGAGGCTTGAGCCTCCAAGTGGGAAATATACTGAGATACTGAAACATAAAACAGCAGTCCCAACTGAGAAAAAACAAACAAACAGTCTCATTCGCTGAAGGTACTCAAATAGTGACAAAAAGTATTCCTGAAAATTCATTTTTCAATCTATGATTCTATGTAAGAGAAAGAGTTTCATAATTTGGCCTCCCTGTGCCCACAATGGCTCTCGCAAGCCACCTGTGGCACTGTACTGTGATTTGCCTTACACAAAACAATACAAATCCCATTTTAAAATATGTGTAAGTGTATAAAACAAACAGCATGTATTTATGCACATATGACATGATAATTCAGTCTGTGTTGGAGTTCATTTCCAGCTAAGGAGTGATTCAGGAAAGATAGATCATTCTATGAAAAGGACACAGTTGTGCTAATAACAGCTCAAAAAGAACAAAGAAAATGCAGAAATACAAGGGCAAATATGACATGGGTTTACATCAGTTCATTTGAAACTATAATGTGTTTCCAAGTGATGCCTGATGAAAGTATGAAGCCTTCAAAGCTGTTGTGACATTTGGAAACTAATCATACATGAATGAAGATAAACCTGAACATTTTTTTCAGAAAAAGCTTAAAGCCTTGAAAAAACATTAACAAGTCTTGATTACTTAAACTGGTAATGTCAACACAAATGCCTCTCATTTGATAGCTATACAAACTGTGCAGAGTATAATGCACAAACCATTACATAGACTCTCATTTTTTCCTTTCCAAGAGACATGGTTTCAAATGTTAAAGGTCTTCAAGCAATCACCAAACTGCAAACAGTGACTTTGTCAAACTACACTGTTTCACACTTTATTAGTGATACAACTGAGGATGTCAGAGAGCAGCTGCTTTCAAAATTGAGGGAATGTGTCTACTTAACAACTCACCTGGTGTCTCTGGTATTGCATAGCTTTTACTCTATGAGGTGGCTGAGTGACTGTTCAATTGAAAAAGACTCACTCTTTTGTAAAGCTGTGCCAGAACACACATCAGATGAAGTATTTGAGACAACTCAGGGGACAGTCAAAGATTTGCACATGGAGTGGGAATTATTACAAATCACTTTTATAGCGGACAGGGGGCTGCAGACTGGGGAATTTGAGAGGGAGTTTGACAGAGGGAGGCCTACGATGGTTAGGAAGACCCCCAACACCTGTGCCAGCACTGCTTCTGTCTCCTCCACCTGTGCCTGTAGCCAGAGCGCCTGAGCATGTATGCTTCTACCCAGATCCTGGTGTGGTTTTGCAGAGACTGTAATTTGCAATTCCCACTTACTGACATCCAGGCTGAGGGGGACCATCCAATGTGAGAGGTGCCTGCTGGTGAAATCTCTCAGGCAGCAGGTGGCGGAGCTACAAGAGGAGGTGGCTAGGTTGAGGAGCATCCAAATCCACGAGCAATTCCTGGACAGTGTCCATGTGGAGACAGCTGAGGTAGCTGTCCCAGTACACAGGACTGCTGACACACCACTGGTGGAGGAGGAGATGGCTCAGGGTGGACACTGGCAGCTGGTTACTTCTGGCAGCAGGCAGTGCACCACCCCTGCTCTGAACCCTCCTGCCGTGGTAATAGGTAACCGTTATGCTCTTCTTGATACAGTAGAAGAGGAGAAGCCTTGTACCCCTAAGGCTGGCAGGTCTGCTTTCACCACTGCGAATAGGAAACGTAGGGTAGTGGTGGTCGGAGACTCTCTTCTGAGGGGGACGGAGGCGCCCATCTGTCGCCCTGACATTTTATCTCGGGAGGTATGCTGCCTGCCGGGGGGCCCGTATCCGAGACGTTACGGAGGCATTGTCGAGGATTATCCAGCCCTCTGACTACTACCCCATGCTACTTATCCATGTGGGCACAAATGATACTGCGAGATGTGACACTGAGCGGATCAAGAGGGACTACAGAGCTCTGGGAGTACAGGTGAAGGAGTTTGGAGCACAGGTGGTATTCTCTTCGATTCTTCCTGTCAAAGGTAGGGGCCCGGGCAGAGACAGGTGCATCGTGGAGGTGAATGCCTGGCTGCGAAGATGGTGTCGCCAGGAGGGCTTTGGCTTCCTCGACCACGGGATGCTATTCCAGGAAGGACTGCTAGGCAGAGATGGCGTTCACCTTTCGAGGAGAGGAAAGACCCTATTTGGACACAGACTGGCTAACCTAGTGAGGAGGGCTTTAAACAAGATTCAACAGGGACAGGTGAGCAAAGCCCACAGGTAAGTGGGGAACATGGAGACCTGGGAAATGGGTCGGAAATAGGAGGGAGCGTGGGCTATAATGGCAGAGAGAAAGGAGAGTCAGGGCAAAACTGGGAGGCAAGATCAAATCAGTATCTTAGATGCCTATATACAAATGCGAGAAGTATGGGTAATAAGCAGGAAGAACTCGAAGTGCTAATAAATAAATACAACTATGACATTGTTGGCATCACCGAAACTTGGTGGGATAATAAACATGATTGGAATGTTGGTGTGGATGGGTACAACTTGCTCAGGAAGGATAGACAGGGGAAAAAGAGAGGAGGTGTTACCTTATATATTAAAAATGTACACACTTGGACTGAGGTGGAGATGGACATAGGAGACGGAAGTGTTGAGAGTCTCTGGGTTAGGCTAAAAGGGGTAAAAAACAAGGGTGATGTCATGCTAGGAGTCTACTACAGGCCACCTAACCAGGTGGAAGAGGTGGATGAGGCTTTTTTTAAACAACTAACAAAATCATCCAAAGCCCAAGATTTGGTGGTGATGGGGGACTTCAACTATCCAGATATATGTTAGGAAAATAACACAGTGAGGCACAGACTATCCAATAAGTTCTTGGACTGCATTGCAGACAACTTTTTATTTCAGAAGGTTGAAAAAGCTACTGGGGGAAGCTGTTCTAGACTTGATTTTAACAAATAGGGAGGAACTCATTGAGAATTTGAAAGTAGAAGGCAGCTTGGGTGAAAGTGATCATGAAATCATAGAGTTCACAATTCTAAGGAAGGGTAGAAGGGAGTACAGCAAAATAGAGACAATGGATTTCAGGAAGGCTGATTTTGGTAAGCTCAGAGAGCGGATAGGTAAGGTCCCATGGGAATCAAGACTGAGGGGGAAAACAACTGAGGAGAGTTGGCAGTTTTTCAAAGGGACACTATTAAGGGCCCAAAAGCAAGCTATTCGGCTGGGTAGGAAAGATAGAAAATGTGGCAAAAGACCACCTTAGCTTAACCACGAGATCTTGCATGATCTAAAAAATAAAAAGGAGTCATATAAAAAATGGAAACTAGGACAGATTACAAAGGATGAATATAGGCAAACAACACAGGAATGCAGGTGCAAGATTAGAAAGGCAAAGGCACAAAATGCGCTCAAACTAGCTACAGGAATAAAGGGAAACAAGACGACTTTTTATCAATACATTAGAAGCAAGAGGAAGACCAAGGACAGGGTAGGCCCACTGCTCAGTGAGAAGGGGGAAACAGTAACAGGAAACTTGGAAATGGCAGAGATGCTTAATGACTTCTTTGTTTCGGTCTTCACCGAGAAGTCTGAAGGAATGCCTAACATAGTGAATGCTAATGGGAAGGGGATAGGTTTAGAAGATAAAATAAAAAAAGAACAAGTTAAAAATCACTTAGAAAAGTTAGATGCCTGCAAGTCACCAGGCTGATAAAATGCATCCTAGAATACTCAAGGAGCTAATAGAGGAGGTATCTGAGCCTCTAGCTATTATCTTTGGAAAATCATGGGAGACAGGAGAGATTCCAGAAGACTGGAAAAGGGCAAATATAGTGCCCATCTATAAAAAGGGAAATAAAAACAACCCAGGAAACTACAGACCAATTAGTTTAACTTCTATGCCAGGGAAGATAATAGAGCAAGTAATTAAGGAAATCATCTGCAAACACTTGGAAGGTAGTAAGGTGATAGGGAATAGCCAGCATGGATTTGTAAAGAACAAATCATGTCAAACCAATCTGATAGCTTTCTTTGATAGGATAACGAGTCTTGTGGATAAGGGAGAACAGGTGGATGTGGTATACCTAGACTTTAGTAAGGCATTTGATATGGTCTCGCATGATATTCTTATCAATAAACTAGGCAAATACAACTTAGATAGGGCTACTATAAGGTGGGTGCATAACTGGCTGGATAACCGTACTCAGAGAGTAGTTACTAATGGTTCCCAATCCTGCTGGAAAGGTATAACAAGTGGGGTCCCGCAGGGATCTGTTTTGGGACCGGCTCTGTTCAATATCTTCATCAACGACTTAGATATTGGCATAGAAAGTACGCTTATTAAGTTTGCAGATGATACCAAACTGGGAGGGATTGCAACTGCTTTGGAGGATAGGGTCATAATTCAAAATGATCTGGACGAATTTGAGAAATGGTCTGAGATAAACAGGATGAAGTTTAACAAAGACAAATACAAAGTGCTCCATTTAGGAAGGAACAATCAGTTTCACACATACAGAATGGGAAGAGACTGTCTAGGAAGGAGTACAGCAGAAAGGGATCTAGGGGTTATACTGGACCACAAGCTAAATATGAGTCAACAGTGTGATGCTGTTGCAAAAAAAGCAAACATGATTCTGGGATGCATTAACAGGTGTGTTGTGAGCAAGACACGAAAAGTCATTCTTCCGCTCTACTCTGCGCTGGTTAGGCTTCAACTGGAGTATTGTGTCCAGTTCTGGGCACCGCATTTCAAGAAAGATGTGGAGAAATTGGAGAGGGTCCAGAGAAGAGCAACAAGAATGATTAAAGGTCTTGAGAACATGAACTATGAAGGAAGGCTGAAAGAATTGGGTTTGTTTAGTTTGGAAAAGAGAAGACTGAGAGGGGACATGATAGCAGTTTTCAGGTATCTAAAAGGGTGTCATAAGGAGGAGGGAGAAAACTTGTTCACCTTAGCCTCTAAGGATAGAACAAGAAGCAATGGGTTTAAACTGCAGCAAGGGAGGTTTAGGTTGGACATTAGGAAAAAGTTCCTAACTGTCAGGGTGGTTAAACACTGGAATAAATTGCCTAGGGAGGTTGTGGAATCTCCATCTCTGGAGATATTTAAGAGTAGGTTAGATAAATGTCTATCAGGGATGGTCTAGACAGTATTTGGTCCTGCCATGAGGGCAGGGGACTGGACTCGATGACCTCTCAAGGTCCCTTCCAGTCCTAGAATCTATGAATCTGAATTATAATCTGCACAAAAGCAGCCAATCCAACAACAAGTGACAACTGCATCCTGATCACACAAATCCAAAACTCTGCACCTAATGATTTCACTATTTCACATATAGCCAAGCTCCTGCTGTTAAGAAGGTGTCTGAAAATCTTCATCAGATCTTTCATGAAGCTGTTAAGTAGTGAACGTCATCAATGATCATCCAGTGAATTTTCTACTTTTTGCATTCCTCCTGTAATGACATGCTTCTTTCACCAGAAACTATTTCACACTGAAGTGAGGCAATTCTCAGGAAATAAAGCACCACTCAGCTTTTCAAATTAAGATCAGGGGTTCAGAATTATCGACAATCTCCCCTTGCTGATGGATTCAGTAATTCATGGCAGATAGCAAACAACATATTTTGCTGACATTTCTGGATGCTTAGTTGAGCTGAACAATTCCTCTCTGGGGACAGAATATGAATGTTCCGTCCATGCACAGTATAAACAAAGTAGAAGCATTCATCAAAATATTTGGAAACTGGTCTTCCTGAATACAAAGGGGAAACTTGGGAGTCACTATTTTTTGTTTCAGACTTCATCAAGAGAAGGGACTAGCAGGTTGAGAACCACCAGAAACTCATAAATCAGCATCTGAGATATTAATTTCAAACCCAGTTTAGGAAATATTTCTTGATGACTCACAACAGGGATCATCAATCCCTCCATCCAATATGCTGTGGACTCAGCACTGCAAGTTAAACTGAGAGACCTCTTCTATAACAAGCCTCTGTAACTGACTTTCACTGAAGGAGGAATATACAAGCATTAGTTTAGAAACTTCATCAGTCTCATTTTCATCTTTTTATCTCTGCTAGTCAGGCTTCTCTTTGGTGGTTACAATAAAAATTAAGCACACTCAATCATCTTTGATCAGCAATGTCTTAGGCCTCTATTCCCCTAATTCAGCTTCTTTTGGAGGCAAGACTGACACATCTATAACTAAAATGAGAAGATTGATAAAGTCCAAAATTTTAACTTTTTGCTTTTAGTAACTGGTGCTATGGTTAATTTCACCGCTCTGTGGTTACTGTTAGCGGTGTTGGACAAGTGGACTGCAAAACATTTGTTGAGCTGGAAGGGGAAGCTTCAAAAATGTGGGGACCCTTATTCTGAGGTAGTATAACAAATCACTGCATATTTCTTTGGATGCAAAAGGATTAATACATGAAACAAGATTAAAACAGTAGGGTACAACATTTATTCTTAAACGGAAGGGTGAAGAATCTGATATATTTGGCCAATGGATTCCAAAACATTATCTTAAGATCTCACAGATTCAAGTACTCTATATCTCCAGATACTTATTTTACTCTCTCTCTCTCTCTCTCTCTCTCTATATATATATACACACACACACACACACACACACACACACACCCCATTAGTCATGTAGATTGTTCCTGAAAATATTTCTGTGAAGTTATTACTACATCTGCACTCCATATTCCATTCCATCCACTTGAACTGTTTCTTAGGAGATGGGAGTGAACGCATAAACAGACCAGCTTTACCTTCCACACTCTCCCTCTGTGCCAGTCGATACCTATGCTTTCTTCTTTAAAGTTTGATTATAAATTACATCCCATCACAATTAATCTGGAATTTTCAAAGGAGCTGAGGAAGTTAGGTGACAACTGCCTGTGGCTGGTTGCAGACTCAACACAACCCCTTGCGGCCAGATGTCACATTCTGGTAGCTGTGCCTTAGTTTCCCCCCCCCACTGTCCTTTGGCCTACTCTAGCCGTAACGGTGTCCTAGCCCACTGATCAGACAGAGTCCTGTCCTTTCTGGTGCCAGAGTCCTTTACCAAAGTCCTAAAGTAATGTATACAAAAAGCAAACCTGCAGCCCAGCTCGGCTCAGTTGGCAGCCACCTTAAAGCATGCATGCTTCCACTGCTTTAGGCTACTGTCCTTCTGTGCCTCAATCCACTCCACAATCCAGGGGCTGGCCCCATGTTCAGGGAAACTCCAAATTGGCCACCAACTCATCCCTGGAGAAGCTTGTTTCGTCTTCTTCTCTTTTCCTTCTCAGTTATCCTTCAGGCTGCTTCTCAGAGAGAGGGAATTCCCCAGCTCCTCTCCTCCGGGTTTCCTTCCACCAACTGGGCTCACTCATTGTTTTATGGAAACAAGCCCTCCTCTTCCCAAGCTGGACTTTATTTCTAATTAGTCTTGACCCACCCTTCAGGTGCAAGCAGGAAGGTTAACTGGCCTCTCTGGCCCATATTAACCCTTTCACAGCATGTGTGAGGTAAACAGCCCATGACACTCCTATTGAAATTCAACTAAAATTCAATGGAAGTTAGGCCCTTGCTCCCTCAGATGCCTTTGAAAATCCTACCTCAAATGTCATCTCCTTAGTATCAGTGATGTCAAATTTACTAGCTCATCAGATGTCCAGAGTGTATTCCAGGGTAGAGAAGATCTGATTTTTTAATTAAAGCCCCTCACATGTTCTGTACTGAAGAAATGGTTACTCACCCTATGAACTAACTGTGGTCCTTCGAGATGTGTCCCTAAGGGTGCTCAACTCTAAGTGTGCTTGTGCCCTCTTGCGCTTTTGATCGGAGATGTCTCATAGCAGTGTCCATTCAGACCACGCACACGTGTTACTCAGTCTCATGCCCCATGTCATTGCTATATAGCATTGTGCGTGATGGATAACTGTCCTGAGTTCCTTCTCTACTGCGAAGCCCCATAACAAGGAACTCCGAAGCAGAGGGGAAGGAGGGTTGGTAGTAGAATACAGTTACTGCACAGGGCAACAATTTCTTCTTCTTCTTCGAGTCCCTGTGGATGGTCCATTCTAGGTGACTATCAAGCAGCTCTCCTTTAAGGAGGAGGGGGCTTTGGAGTCTAGTTCAGTATGGCAGAAAGTACAGCTGAACCGAATACATTCTCAGAAGCAGAATCATGAATTATTGTATAGTGTTCAACGAATGCATGCATACAAGCACACGTTTCGGCTTTACATATTCCAGTGATAGGAATGTTCTTAAGAAATGCTGTTGAGGTAGAAATAAATCTTGTAGAGTGAGCTCGTATGTCAGCAGGTGCTTTGAGATTAGAGATTGCATCTCCTTTTGTTCTGTCTGTGATTGAGACAAAATCTGGAAGTCTTCCTGAAAGATTTAGTCCTATCAAGTAGAAGGCCAGGACTCCCCTGACATCAATCACATGGAACGCTTTTCCCTTATCCCAGTGAGGTTTAGGATGCAAGATGGGGAGGGGAATGGGCTGATTAATATGGAAATGAGAAGGTACTTTTGGCAAAAACTTGGGGTGTAGTCATAATATGACCTTTCCTCTGAAAAATATTGTGAATAGGAGGTATTGCCATAAGAGCTTCTGTTTCCCCCTTTCATCGAGCCAATGTGATGGCAACCAGAAATGCCATTTTCATCAATAAATGGAGGAGTGAGAAGGCAGCCATAGGTTCAAAGGTGGTCTTGTAAGGCATTTAAGAACCAAATTGAGGTCCCAAACTGGAATAGGGTGTTTAACAGGCAGAAAAAGTTGCCTAGGCCTTTGAGGAACCTCACCAATGTTGGTCAAATACAGAGTACCGTAGAACCTCAAAGATACAAACACCAGAGTTACGGACCGACCGGTCAACCGGACACCATGTGAAACCGGAAGTAACTAATAAGGCAGCATCAGAGACCAAAAAAAAGGCAAATACTGTAGTGTGCCTGTATTGCATCTTAAAGGTAGGCACATGTGGGCTGCCTGTCCCTACCCCAACCATATCCCTATCCCTACCCCCACCCCCACGCGTGGGGCACCCACTTACAGCTAGGAGTTGAAGACACTGAGATTTGCAGGCAAAGCTGTGAGCCCCACTGCCAGCCCAAGGCAGCTGGAGCAGGAGCAGCATTGGGGTCTGTGCTGAGTTCCTGTAAGCCTTGGGTGCTGTTTACATCCCGCCTCTCCCGGCCAGAGAGGGGAGGTGCTGTTTTCTCTCTCTCTCTCACACACACACACACACACACACACACGCTGCACACCCTCCCCCCCAGTCGGGGGTGGAAACAAGCTTGCCCTAAAAGAAGCTGCCTGCAAGGAAGCTGCCTAGCTGCCTCTGGAACCTGACCCAGAACGTGAACTGCTGGAGCCAGAGCTGTGTTTTATTCAGAGTTACGGACAACCTCCGTTCCTGAGGTGTCCGTAACTCTGAGGTTCTACTGTAACATTCTATTGGAGAATGTAAGATTGTGGTGGCTGCCTATTGAACTCTAATGGAACTCAGCGAAAACCCCAAGCTCTTTAGTTCTAGAACGTAGTCCAGTATGTCTGGCAGCGATGAACTTGCTGATGCAAAGCTCACACCAGCAGACAAATCTTGTGCATTTTTGTAAGTAAGTGCAGTGTGTAGACTGTTTTCTGCTCTTTTTACTTGCTACCAACAGGCCATTTCCATGCCCGTGAACCACTGACCAGCCATACTTTGAGGTGAAGGATTCTGAGACTGGGGTGAAGGATCTTCCCACTCTCCTGGGAGAGGAGATGGAGAGCGGTGGAGAATGATCAGTGAGAACACAGTCAGCTGCATCAGGTAAGGAAACCATGTTTGTCTGGGCCATGTCGGAACAATCAGAATAACTCTGGCCCTGTCCTTTTTTATTTTGAGTAGAACTTTGAATATCAGAGGAATTGGGGGGAATGCCTAGATAAGACCCAGTAACCACTGGAAGTTAAAGGCAACCCCAAGGAGCAGTGACACAGCCCTGCTCTGGGGCAAAAGTAGGTGCATTTCCTATTTATCACCAAAAGGTCTGAGGAGTGCTCCATTGTCAGAATATATGGTGAAGTATGGCGGAATCTATCGCCCACTCATGGTCTCGAGACAAGTGTCCGCTGAGTATGTCCATGATCACATTCTGAACCCCTGGATGGTAAGTTGCTGTGATGACAAACTGATTGCATATACTCCAATTCCAAAGTTTATAGCCTTGGCACAGAGGAAGGGTGATCTTGCTTCCCCTTGCTGGTTTATATAAAACATGTATGGCATGTTGTCCATAATGATCTTTGTGTTTGCCTCTGATTAGTGGCAGAAATTGGAAACAGGCTTATCTGACTGCTCTGAGTTCCAGGAGGTTGATGTGAAGAGTGGTTTCTCGAGGCCTCCACCAGCCCTGAGCTATGTGGGTGTCTAGATGAGCTCCCCATCCCAACAGGGAAGCATATATCGTTATGACAACCATTGTGGGAGGGCGGATGAAGGGGACGCCAGCACACATCTTCCACCAATTGAGAGATTCCTTTACAGAAATGGGTATGGAAAGCAGCATGTTTAAACTGCCTGGTGAATAAACTGTACTGAGTCACCCTTGAAGGCACTGCATGCACAGTCGTACATGATCTATAATAAAAGTGCCAGCTGCCATATAGCTGAAGACAGTTCCTGACCGGGGTTTGAGGGCTGAATTGAATCGTATTGACTAGACTAGATAGGGACATAAACCTGTGCATTGGGAGGAAGGTGCTCACTACTAGTGAGCTGAGATAAGCTCCTATGAATTCCAGCTTTTGCACAGGACTCAAGGTGGACTTCTGAATATTCGGTTGAAAGCCCAGCTTAAGGAAGAGCTCCAAGGCCTCGTATGTTGCCTGCAAAGTCACTTCCAACAAGTGTCCTTTCAGACACCAATCATCTAGGAAAGGGAACACTAGAATTCCATTCCTGTGATGGTACTTAGCTACTATCGACATGACGTTGAAAAGACAGTCGGGGGCAGATGATAGGCCAAAAGGGAGCACCCTGTACTGAAAATGGTCCTGGACTACTCTAAAGTTTGTAAGATGCGTGGATCGCAATGTGGAAATACATGTCTTGAAGGGTCGAGGACCGAGAACCAACCCCCTTGGTCCAGAGATGGGATTATCATTACAAGCGTCACCATCTTGAATTTTTGTGCATTCACAAAGGGGTTGAGTAGTCTTAAATCTAGGATGGGTCTCCAACTGCTGCTCTTTTTTGAAATTAGAAAATACCTAGAATAAAACCCTTTCCATCTGTGCTGTGTGGAGACTGGTTCTATAGCATCCAGGTGTAGAAGAGAATCTATTTCCTGTCATAGCAGATTCTCATGGGAGGGGTCCATGAAGAGAGATGGAGAAGGGGATTGGTGAGTGGAAGAGAATTGAAGTGGATGCAATACGCTGTGGAAATGATCTCCAAAACCCACTTGTCCATAGCAATGGACTTCCAAGCCTACTGGAAGTGGTAAAGGCAGATGCCGAAGGGAGAAAAGCAGGTGAAACATTGCAGCTGGTAAAAAAGGGGATGGCAGCTCAGGACCTCCACCATCCTATCAAAATTGATGCTTTGATGTGGCAGGTTGTGAAGCTGAAGGCTGGGAGGAGGGTGGTTTCCTCCTCTGGAACTTCTGCCTCTTGGGATGAGGTTCATACAGCCTCTATGAGCTCTGGAACTGGGTGGGATGGGATCTCTGCGCTGTCTGGGACCTACTGAATTCTTTCTTCTGGGCTGGTTTGTAGATTCCCAGAGATTGTAAAATAGCCCCGGAATCTTTTAAATGTATGCAGAGATTCATCTGTGTTGTCAGCAAACAACTTAGTGCCATCAAAAGGGAGGTCTTCTATCCTACTCTGGACCTCCTTTGGGAATCCTGAGAGCTGAAGTTCTCCTTACACCTACTGCCGTAGAAATCGAATGAGTGGCAGTATCAGTAGCATCGAAAGAAGCCAGAGAGATGTCCTGGCGAGGAGTTGGCCTTCTGCAATAATTGCCTGGAACTGCTCTCTGTGTTGTCGGCAAATGTTCACTAAAGGAGTTCAGCTTGATATAATTTGTACTTCGTCATTAAGGCCTGAGGTAGTTGGAGATTCTAAACTGTAAAGTAATTAAAGAATAAGATTTTCTACCAAGGAGGTTGCGATGCTTATGATTTTTATAAAAAGTCATAGATTTAGCGTGGTGCTGCTTTCCATGTTTATTAACCCCCTCAACCTCCAAGGAGTTAAGAGATGGGTGAGAAAATAAAAATTCTGACTCCTTAGAAAGATCATCATATTTTTTGTCTGCCCTCCTGCACGTGGGAGGAATTCAGGCCAGAGTATGCCAGATTTCAGGATCCAGGAGTGCCTTGTTGACTGACAGGGCAACGTGGGCAAAGGAGTCTGTATGGAGAATATTGAGCAGCTTATCATGCAGTTCTTTAATCTCCACAAGGGGGATCTGTAACGAATCTTCAACCTTCTTGATGAGATCCTAAAACTGCTTAAAATTATCAGCTAGGGATGGTGTATGTGGCATGACAATTTCATCTGGGGATGAAGAGATGTTTGCAACTGGAGAAACCTGATCAGCCCTGGCCTCCTGCTCCTCAAAGGTCTCTTCCTGAGGCTCTAGTCTCCTGGAAAGGGAGGATGAGAAGGGTTGTCTATCTCTATGAACAGCAGACTTTGAGGCCCCAGAGAATTGATTGCAATAAGCCACCCAATATGTCCAAGGGGAAGGTGCATATGGCATGGGTGGTGGAATCCATGAGTGCTTGCCCCAGCAGAATGGTGGCTGTGGATGTCTGTCACAAATGAGTTCAGGTTCCTCAGGAACAGAACCTTCATGGGGTGGAGTGGAGACCCTTGCAAAGATATTTGGAAGGCTGAGGGAAAATCTTCATCAGAATCCTCCTCCTCTAAGTTATTCGGTAATGGTGGGACAGCAGAAGGAGCTTGAGGTACCACCATCAGTATTGTATGGGTGTTTGGAGATAGAGAAGATTACTCACCTTGTGCAGTAACTGAGGTTCTTTGAGATGGTTGACCCTGTGGGTGCTCTACTTTAGGTGTCTTGGCGCCCTGCACTTTTAATCAGAGATTTGTAGAACAGTGCCCCTGTTGGCCGAGCCAAGACACCTAAAGTGGAGCACCCACAGGGACATTCCTCGAAGAACTGGAGGCTCTTGGTACTGGAGAAGTGCAAAGTACCACCATATGTACCAGACAGGTGAGTCCAGAGATCTGTCAGTACCATGTTCTGGGCATGAGCTAAAGTAACAGTAGCCAAAGGAGTTGACGGTACCCCGAGTTTCAAACACTCCGGGGGGGAATCCGGACAGATCTCAAGCTGTCTTTTTCAGTACCACTTTAGAGCTCTTCTTGATGCCATGGTCTCCTGTGGGTACCGACTGTCTCTCAGAGCCTGATATTTTAGGGTCTATACGCTTAGCAGAGCTCTCGGTAGCTGAGGAACCAGCAGCCTTGTGGGTACCATGTTGGAGACCAATGGGAGCTGATGACTTAGACTTCTTTGAGGTATACTCCCTACCTGGAGAACTCAGGGTACTGTCTTTGGAAGACTTGAAAGGAATCTTGATCTTCCCCTTAGATGCCCTTGAGGAGTGTGGCTCAGAGACAGAAGAGGCAGCTGACTTACTCAGAGACTGGTATATAGGGGGGCGCTCCTGGCCTGCATCAGAGCCTGGACGCAAGCTCTCCATTGTAAGGAGTTGAAATTTTATTTCCCTGTTCTTTCTGTCTCTAGATTTTAATGCCAGACAGAAGTTGCACTTTTGGGAAATATATGTTTCCCCAAGACAAGGGATGCAGTGGGAATATCCATGGCCAAAAAATCAACTAATACAACTATTACTAAGTACTAACTACTATAATAAAGTAACTACAAAAGCTAAGAGAACACAGTTGGGGCAAAACTCAACTTGGACAACTAGCTAAGGCTCCATCTCAAGCTGGGGTGGCTCAGAAGGAACTGAGGATAATCAGCCATGCAGTGCTATATAGCAACAGCATGGGGCACAAGACTAAGTAACATGCATGTGTGGGCTGAACAGACACTGCTATGAGAAATCTCCAACTGAAGGTGCAGGGGGCGCAAGGACACCTAGAGTGGAGCACCCGTAGGGACACTACTCGAAGAAGAAAACGCCTTATTTATACATCCAAAAGCAGCAAAAAACGGACACAAAACCTACTTTTATCTCTTTTGCAGTCACTTTTAAAAAACAGGTCAAAAACCATAAAACATTTTTAAATGACAAAACTTACCTGCACTAGGTGTATGAATATGGTTCCCAGTGTTAACATCCCAAAAGATACCCGTTCCCATGGTAAGTTTAACATCTCCTGCATGAAAGCAGCATTCTCCAAACATGGCTGCCTGCTGGTCAGCTACCTACAGTGCAAATAAACATACAAATTACTAACAGCAGATAATTTTTGAAGCACAAGATTTCCCTCATCTCCCAATACATATATTTCACACTTTAGAATGCACATTTCCCTTTCTGAAACAAATAATAGAATACAAAAATTTTTATCCATGGCCGTTTTGTTTTTGATTTTCAAGTCTCTTCTTCTGTTTATGTTAATCATAATGAACCAGATTCTGCCATCTTTGCTCACACTGTTGATTTCAGTAGTACTACTAGCAGAATAAGGTAATACTCAGACAATGGCTGGTACACATCGCTGGGTAAGTGTGTACTTAAATAGAATATTGCTTATCATCTATATCTGTTAGGAACTGGTATAAAGAATAAGCTAGTTCTAAACTGTTTCTGAGAAGCTAATGGGTAGGGCCCTATCAAATTCATGGTCCATTTTGGTCAATTTCACGGGCATAGGATTTAAGAAATAGTAAATTACATTATTTCAGCTATTTAAATCTGAAATGTCACAGTGTTGTAATTGTAGGGGTCTTCCTGACCCAAAAAGGAGTTGGGGGGAGGGGCAGAATCGCAAGGTTATTGTGTGCTGGGTGGGTTGCAGTACTGCTACCCTTACTTCTGTGCTGCTGCTGGTGGCGGCACTGCCTTCAGAGCTGGGCAGCTGGAGAGCACAGAAGTAAGGGTGGGATGGTGTGGTATTGCTACCCTTACTTCTGCACTGCTGCTGGGATACTGCTTTCAGAGCTGGGTGCCCAGCGAACAGCTGCTGCTCTCCAGCCACCCAGCTCTGAAGGCAGCATAGACTTAAGGATGGCAATAACGCAACCACCCTAAAATAACCTTGCTACCCGACTGTATTTTCCTGTCGGGCCATGAAACCCCAATTTGAGAAATGCTGGTCTCCCCTGTGAAATCTGTATACTATAGGGTAAAAGCACACAAAAGACCAGATTTCACAGGGGGAGACCAGATTTCATGGTCCATAATGCATTTTTCACGGCCGTGAATTTGGTAGGGCCCTACTAATGGGCAAGGCTCCCTGTTATACACAGCATATCTAAATAATTATCCTTTATCCTACATAAATTATAAACAACTTATCCTCTTCCAAGCAATCTCCCCCTGCTGGGAAAATTAGACCCACAGCATGAGGATTGCTAGGTTTGGTTACAAAGCTTTTTGAATATACATTTTTAATACAGTGGAGAAATCTCTGAATTCCAGGCTAGTCTAGGCAACTTGCAATTATTTTATGCCACAGCAACCACTCTAGTTTTTGAAATACTGCTTCCTGCCTCCATTTTTTTCTATGGCCTGGTCTACACTACGGGGTTAGGTCAAATTTAGCTGCGTTAGGTCGATTTATAAAGGACTGTGTCCACACAACCAACCCCATTCCGTCGACCTAAAGGGCTCTTACAACCGACTTCTGTACTCCTCCCCGGCAAGGGGAGTAGCGCTAAAATCGACCTTGCTGGGTCGAATTTGGGGTAGTACGGACGCAAATCAATGGTATTGGCCTCCGGGAGCTATCACAGAGTGCTCCATTGTGACCGCTCTGGACAGCACTTGGAACTCCGATGCACTAGCCAGGTACACAGGAAAAGCCCTGGGAACTTTTGAATTTCATTTCCTGTTTGGTCAGCGTGGTGAGCTCAGCAGCACAGGTGGCCATACAGTCCCAGAATTGCAAACGAGCTCCAGCATGAACCGAAAGGGAGACACTGGATCTGACTGCTGTATGAGGAGAAGAATCTGTGCAGGCAGAACTCGGATCCAAAAGAAGAAATGCAAATATATTTGCCAAAATCTCAGAGAGCATGTTGGACAGAAGCTACACCAGGGACACACAGCAGTGCCGCATGAAAGTTAAGGAGCTCAGGCAAGCCTATCAAAAGACAAAGGAGGCAAACAGTCGCTCCGAGTCAGAGCCCCACACATGTCGCTTCTATGAACTAGCTGCATGCCATTCTAGGGGGGGACCGTATCACTATCCCACAACTGTCCATGGACACCTGCAAGGGGGGAATCTCACGGAACACAGAGGAGGATTTTGTGGATGAGGAAGAGGAGGAGGAGGAGAAGAATGCGCAGCAGGCAAGCGGTGAATCCGTTCTCCCCGGCAGCCAGGAACTTTTCATCACCCTGGAGCCAATACCCTCCCAAGGCAGGATCCCCGACCCTGAATCCGGAGAGGGCACCTCTGGTGAGTGCACATTTGTAACTACAGTACAGGGTTTAAAAGCAATAGTGTTCATGGTCACCTGGTTGAAATAGGGGAATTTTTGTAAGGGAACAGTAAAAGGACCCCATTCATGCTGGGCTGTTTGCACTTGGCTAAAAGGGATCATCCCTGTACAAGGGTTAACAGGGGCTTGACCCTCTCCGGGGTGACGGGGAGCCACACCAGCTCACTACATACAGTTATTGTTCGGGGAATTAGTCTGTCCGCGGGGGTCTTCCTCGGCAGCCCTTGCGGTAACTGAAATAAACAAGGTAAGCCCAGGCCCGGATCAGGGCGGGCAACAATGAGTCACGGGCTCAGACCCTCAGGCAGGGCTGAGCAACAACAGTACAAATAGTGTCAAGTCCAGGCCCTAGATCAGGGCGGGGCAATGCAGAATCAGAGCTCAGGCCCTCAGGCAGGGCTGAGCAACAACAGTATGAACAGTAGGGAGCCCAGGCCCTGGGTCAGGGCAGGGAACAATGGGTCAGGGCTCAGGCCCGCAGTCAGGGCTGAGCAACAACAGTACAAATTAATAGTAAGCCCAGGTCCTAGGTCAGGGCGGGGCAACAATGCTGAGTTAGGAGCTCAGGCCCTCAAGCAGGGCTGAGCAGTAGCAGTACAAACAATAGCAATAGGCCCAACCCTCCTCAGACCTGGGAGAGGGGGAGACTGCCACCCACCAGTTGGGTGGCAGGGGGGACGCAGGCACTCCCACTCCACTGCGTCCCAGCCTAGGGCCCTAGCAGCGGCAGAAGGCCCGCTGCATAGTCAGTGGGGATCCTGGCTGCAACACACTGACATGGGCTCTGGCAGTGTTGCAGCCAGACTAGGGTCGGCTGCCCCTGGGCTACTTCCAGACTCCCCCAAGGGCAGTACCTGGGTCAGGGTGTTGTCCTCTGGGGGGTCCAGCACCATATGTTCTTCTGGATAGTGAGCGCAGGGCAGGCCCGGCAACTCCTCCGGGTAGCGGGCGCAGGGCAG
>NW_020664439.1:18809481-18825054 GCF_002925995.2 Terrapene triunguis
GCAGGCCCGGCAACTCCTCCGGGTAGCGGGCGCAGGGCAGGCCTGGCCAGTCCTGGCGGCTGCCTTGGGCGGCAGAGTTTTCCCAGTCACGAGCTAGGCTGGAGGCGTCTGGCCTCTCCGGCGGCTCGGGCCTTACTGAGCTCTGAGGGCAAGCCTTTATACTTCCGGGTCACCGCCTGACCCTCTGAGGGGCGGGCTCTGAGCTCCCTCTATCGCCCCACCACAGTTAGGGAACCCCATTGCAGCAAAGCCATCCACTATGACCTGCACATTTCCCAGAGTCACTACTCTTGATAACAGAACGTCAACGATTGCATTGGCTACTTGGATCACAGCTGACGCCACAGTAGATTTACTCACTCCAAATTGATTCCCGGCTGACCAGTAGCAGTCAGGCGTTGCAAGCTTCCACAGGGCTATCGCCGCTCACTTCTCAACTGTCAGGGCAGCTCTCATCTTGGTATTCCTGCGCTTCAGGATGGGGGAAAGCAACTCACAGAGTTCCAGGAAAGTGGCCTTACGCATGCCAAAGTTTCGCAGCCACTGTGAATCATCCCATACCTGCAACACTATGCGGTCCCACTAGTCTGTGCTTGTTTGCCCGGCCCAGAATCAGCGTTCTACTGTATCAGCCAACCCCAGTGCCACCATGATGTCCCAATTGCCACAGCCCGTGCTTTCAGGAAAACCTGTGTCCATGTCCTTATCAAAATCCTCTTCGTGCTGGCGTCTCTTAGCCTGGTTCTGCATATACTCCAGGATAATGCGCAAGGTGTTTACAATGCTCACAATAGCAGCGGTGACGGTGAGGAGCGGACTCCATGCTTGCCGTGGTATGGCATCTGCAGGAGAGCAGAGTTGCAGCGGAAGTGGTGGATGACGATGGTTAGCACCGCGCAGATTTCTGACAACTTGTAGAAATTTGCTATTGAGACTGAGCTCATTTACAAGAGCACGAGAGCAGAGTTACAGCGGAAGTGGTGGATGACGACGGTTAGCAGTCCTACTGCACCGTCTGCTGACAGCAGCACCAAGGACACAGCAGCAGCGGTGACGGTGAGCTGAGCTGAGCGGGCTCCATGCTTGCCGTGGTATGGCCTCTGCAAGGGGAAAAGGCGCGAAACGATTGTCTGACGTTTCTTTCACGGAGGGGGGGGCGACTAATGACATGTATCCAAAACCACCTGCGACAATGTTTTTGCCCCATCAGGCATTGGGAGCTTAACCCAGAATTCCAATGGGCGGCAGAGACTGTGGGAACTGTGGGATAGATACCCACAATGCACCGCTCCGTAAGTCGATGCTAGCCACGGTAGTGAGGACACACTCCACTGACTTAATGCGCTTAGTGTGGACATATGCAATCGACTGTATAAAATCGATTTCTAAAAATGGACCTAATTTCGTAGTGTAGACATACCCTATCTCATACTTCAGTTTTCTCATTTAAATCGAAATTATATACAAGATGATTCCACCAGAACCAACGCTCCACTTACTAAGCAGCCTACTGGACCTAAATCATTTAGCAAACTGAAAATTCTGCAACAACAAGTAAAAGTTCAAAAATGGTGGTTTTAAAATAAATTAAATGTGAAGATGAATAACGCCATCAGTACATTATATCCTAAGTCATTTTAATATTAAATTCAATCAAAATCTCAATTCTCTTGAATTTATTTTATACAGTCCCCAATTTTCAATATGCCACTCCATTTTTTTCTTCTTTTTTTAAATACACAACATTAATAACAAACGGGTTGTAGAAGCATTCAAGGGAAGGTTCGATGTTTTGGCACCCGGCAAACGGGATAGTAGGGGCTTTCAGAATCCTGGAAGGTAGAGGTGGTGGTTTGTGTTCCCCTTTGTGGGTAGGGACACAGTTGAAGCTTTGGAGTCTTTAATTCCTATTTCTCTGACCCCAACCAGTTACCACCCTTATTGCTCCGATTATATCCACAACTGTCTCCAACAATGACGGATAAGCAAATTATTTTTAGAAGGAAATCTCCAGCTAATCAGTGAAACAGTTATAAAAGCTGACATTTAAACTGGCTTCAGCGTTTACATTCCATTGAGATGAATGGAGCAGTTGTTGGATGTCATTTTTACATTCAGCTCATATTTTATTTATGTATAGGTTTTCTACGGTGTTTGTTATCTCACAAACAGTAATGGATTTCATCAGCCCTATGGAGGTAGTAAAGTATTATCCGTACTTTATGTATGGGGAACTAAGGCACAGAGAAATTAAAGCCCCAAATGCTGCAAGGGAATCCATTAGCACAGACCCTTTTGCACCCATGTGGAATCCCAATGGAGTTATGCTGGGTAGAACCCATTGCAGGATCAGGCCCTAAATAATTGGCCTAGAATACCACCGTGATCTTGTAAGTCCTAGTTCAATGCTTAACAACAAGGTTACGTTCCCTCTCTGCATGGCTTGCTTCACAACCGTAAGGGTTAGAAACTTTTCCTTTGTTCTAAATGAAAGCAAAGATTTTGGAGCAAAATTTAACAACCAATTCTGCAGTCATGGAATCTCAGAAAACACAGGACACAAACAACGATAAACTAACAATTATAAAGTCAGACAGACAAGAGTATATTTACATACAATAACGCTATTCACTCAAGTACAATAAAAAATCATTAAAGATTTTCACTCACCAAAGCCACTATTGGAATAGGCACCCCAAATATTTCAGCATCAACTGAACCAAAGCTGTGACTTAAATAAATGTTAAAAAAGTCAGTGCACTGAATTGACAATTTTGAGAAATTAAAAAAATAAAATTTAAAATAAGTCCTCAACATACACATAATTCAATGTTACTCATTTTTTTTTATTTACAGAAATCATGAAGTTGTTTTACCTTTTTCTAGTATAAAATACCAATTTGGATCTACGAATCAGACAAATATGTGCAACTACAAATATTTACAATTTAAATTATTTTTGGCTTCACTTAACATATTACTTTTTAAATGTCTGCAGAGATTTTTGTGATCTTTTTTCAACAATAATTAATTTAATTATTAGATGTTACATTTTTGTTTAAGATTCTGCCTGCATACGTACTTTGTGTCCTCTACTGGAGGATATATAGACATCGGTATTGAAAATAATTTGCTCAAAACAGAACTCCAACACATCTGAAATAATAGAGAGAATTAAAAAAGTTAACCAGTCGCAAAGAACAATCTACAAGATTATGTTAATAGATTCATACCTGAAAGGGCTCAAAAACTCCTGTTGAACTGGCATTTGAATAATCTGTAGCATACACAGAACCTAGCAACAAAGGAACAAATAAAGTTTTAAATGCCTAAATATTCAGAGAGAGTTATTTGAAGCAAATATATGTACTATAAAGAGTTTGATGGCCTCTATTCAGCCCAAATTCACTAGTCTGCACACCCAAAGACATTTTAATTCCACCATGCTGTAAAGGGAGAGATTCTATCTCAATCTTCTGAAGTGTCCTGATAATGGCCTTATTTTTTCTGCATGCAGTTGCCCAGAAATGGAATGACGCATTCCTAGGCTTGGCAAGCCAGTCAACTGACCGATCAAATGATGTCAATTGACTGCCTATTATCTAACAAAAGTCATATATTATCAAATATTCCAGCAACAATACCCTGACGCACGTAGTAGCCTACCTTTTTGACTGCATCGTGGTGTTTCATCTGTTAGCAAGCCTATCTAAATGTCTTGATCTACTTGTCACTTTACTACATGTTAATGTCACCAGTTGGGAAAAAGATGAATTAACTGAAAGTTGATCTAGAAGATTCCAGACAATCAAGAAGCTCAAACATTTATATATATATATATATAAAAATTGTATACCAAGCCATCAATGTACATGGCAGTTTACAAATCACATTAAACAAGTTAAAATACACAGTCCCTACCCTGAAGAGCTTCCAACCTAAACTGATTAGACAAACCTACTGAAATTAACTCAGAAGGCAGTGAGAGAAGAAGGTACATGGTCATTAAACCGCCTCCCCCAAAACAAAGAGACTAGATGCACAACCATTAAGCTGCTTAGAGAGTTTGCCTGCTGCCATATTAACATAAATTCGTTTAAAAAATATTTTTAATGGCTATGTGTTTCTTTAATTTTTTTTTCTCTTTTGTAACTGTTCAGTCTTGAATGTTTACACTTAAATGCTAACTTAACATTATTAAAATAAGTAATTATTATTCTTTCATTTTTCAGAACTTCATTTCATCGCGTTTTACATTTTTCTGACTTAAAATAACTGAGTTAATTAACTTGTTTTTTGTAACAATCTAAGACTATGCCTACTGGGGACTATAAAGTCTTACTCTTTTTTGTTACTGTTCTAATAAATTGATGCTTTAA
The DNA here is from genome assembly GCF_002925995.2 of Terrapene triunguis. Taxonomy (NCBI): domain Eukaryota; kingdom Metazoa; phylum Chordata; order Testudines; family Emydidae; genus Terrapene; species Terrapene triunguis. The sequence continues at coordinate 18,813,861 of NW_020664439.1, forward strand.
AATATTTGACCATTTCTGACAATATTTGATCAGTCAATTGACCAGGTATTTTTGGACCAAACGCCCAATCCTAGATATTCCATCTATTACCATATGTCATGATTACAGGGCTATGTCAAGGCTAGGTCATGGACAGCCAGACCTAGTGATCACAGCTGGAGTCCACAGTCAAGAGTTGAGAGTCAGCATCAGAAGCAGAAGACAAATTGGAGATGAGAACCACAGGTCGGTAACCAAAGTCAGGCTGAGTCAAAGGCAGGAGACAAACTGGAGAGCAGAACCACATGTCAGAGGTCATGAGCCAAGACAAGTCAGGATACCAGGAAGTCAAGCCAGCGGAGCAGGAGCAGGAAGCAGAAGGCACACAGTACAGAGCAGGATAGATCCCAGTTGTTCAGACGGCTTCCTGTTCCTGTCTTAAGTAGGGCCAGCAGGCCAACTGGCTGCTTTGGGACTTCACCAATAATACATCAGAGGCAGAGCTTCAAACTGGAGCTGGGATTCATGGGTCCTGGTCAGCAGTTGTCAGCAGACTGTCAAGTGGAGAGTTGAAGTCTGGTGGCTTCTGTGGACCTGGATTCAACGCCCGTGGGTTGTGACAGGCTAGCTGCACCTCCCTCCCCTTTGTGGTCTCTCTGCATCCCCTGACGTGTCAAACCTCCTATCCTGGGATGGACTTTTGCAATTCTCCTATTCTTGGACTTGACCCTGGGCTACAGTGGCCTGTGTATCCACCATTCTTACCCTGCAGGTCTGACTGAGCTCAGGCACCTGCGGTTCTTCCCTTATGGAGTCTGTGACCACTGGTATACTGCGATCAGACTGCCTTCTTAAAACAAAAGTATTGTTTACATGCGCAATAGGAACAAAGCTTTCAGATTAAATGTATTTTTAAATAAAACAGTCTACAAGCATGTCTATCTTACCTGAAGTCTTACTATTTTCTGATGGTAACCTAGGCAAGCCTAATATCTTCAAAAACTGCCTGTTCAACCCTGTGTCTCTGACTGGATCCCCCAAACAACTACCGTATCCTTTTCTTGAAAGGGTATCCTATTTTAAACTCTGGTTACTGTTTTGTTCCTTTCTTTTCATGGGGCTTTTCCTCCCATCAAAGCTAATGGTTTTGGCTATGTACCTTAACAACTCAAGTGTTTGCTGAGAGGTGGCTCCCTTGAGCCCCTCTTTTCTTTTCTTTTTTTTTTTTTGGGACAGCCCCATACTGAGTTAAACCAATATATTCATACAGCAAATATCCCAATAACCAGACCAACATTCAGTATTTATATGTAGCCCCAATCCGTCACACCTAATGTGGCAGTTGGGCTCTTGGGAATAATATTAGGGGAATGCATTCAACATCTGCTCAGATTTGAAATATGTTTTGTTTAACCAGAGCTTGCAAACTCACCTTTGGTGAGTTTATGTAACAGCCACGTGTCAACTGTTCCAAAGCAGCAGTTATTTTCATTGGCTGCTTGTTGTACCTGAAAACAAAAAAACAAAACAAAAGTGTGTTCAGTGTGGATGTGAAGAAAGGGATACATTTTGTCTCTCTCTCCCCCTTCCCTGTTTCCAAATATTTAATTGGGGGATAATAATATGCATGTCCCCAGAAAATAATTCTCTAATTGACAATATTTCCTCTGGGAAAGGGGAATTAATCACAGGAAGCTCTAGTGCCAGGCACTTCACAGTACCATTTCTCCTCTCCAGCACAGCAGACCAACCCCTATCCCCCGGCTGCCTGGTCTACACTACAAAGTTAGGTTAACATAAGCTGCCTTGCATCAACCTAGTTGTGTGCGCGTGTACACTTAAATTTGTCTCCCAGCAACATAAGTATCCTGTTAGAGTAACATAGTAACACTACCTCCCCGAGTGGCATTTAGCCATGGTCGATGTACTAAGGTCGACGCAATGCTAGTGTAGACACTGTGTTACTTACATCGACCCGAACAGTCTTCCAGCAGCTGTCCCACAATGCTTGACACTGACCACTCTGGTCACAACTGTGAATTCCTCAGCCCAGGGGTCACAGAGACCAGAAGGCCCCCTTGCTTTTCAAAGCCCCAAGAATTTTTGAAATGCCTTTTCCTGATTGTCCAGCTTGACAAGCATACCTAGCAATTCCCCATTGTTGTGTGCAACTTACCAAGTGACCACCAGCTACATGCTCCAGATACACTCCAGCTTGGTGTAGGCAGGAGATATTGCATCTCCTGGGCATGTGGGGAGAATAAGCTGTACAAGAACAGCTATGGACCAACTGTATAAATGTGAACATCTGCAAATAGACTGCACGGGGGATGCTGGAGGAGGAGTATGACCGGGATCAGCAGCATTGCCGAGTGAAAGCATAGGAACTTCATTAGGCATACCAGAAGCCCAAGGAGGCCAACAGTCAATCCAGTTCAGAGCCACAGACCTGCCACTTTTACAAAGAGCTGCATGCCATACTTGGCGGAGACCTCGCTACCACCTAGCAGACCACCATGGATATCTCTAAGGAGCCCAGGTCACAAGCCCCTGCCATGAACAGCGAGGATGAAGAGGTGGTAGAGGAGGAAAAAGGAGGAGGATGGGGGACATGCGACTGGGAGGCAGGGTGCTGGGGGACTTCAGCTATGCTGCAAGCCAGGAGCTGTTTGAGACTCCACCACAGTCTAGTCAGGCCCGGCAGTCGAGCCTGATGCATGAGAAGGATCCTCGGGTAATTGTGTAAATATATTTCCCCTTATAGTGATTTCGCCCCCAACTTAACAGGACATAGCTATTGGCTTTTCATTAATTTACTCATACAAGAAGTAGCAGCAGTACGAATAAAAGAGGTAGCATTGTTATTTGCTTTTAATTCTGCTATAGAGTTAGGCCATGTGGAGCAGTTTGTTTATGCACATCAGAGATGTCCCTTGAATCTTCCTGAGAGAGCTCAATGAAATTTTCATGGAGGTACTCCTCTGCAATCCTCTGCCGAAGGTTTCTAGGGATGGCAGCCTTATTTCTTCCTTGCAATAGAATGTGTTCCCATGCCAGTCAGCGATAACTTCAGCAGGTACCATTGCAGCACACTGGGTGGCAGCATATGGGCCCCTGATGGCTTCAGGACATCATTAGCAGCTGTGTTCTCTCTGCCTTTGTCACCCTCAGGACCGGAGTGAAATACCTGCTAAAATCACCACCGCTTGTGGAAAATGGTGTCCGTATTCAGTGCCATTGCCTTGTACTCGTAGTTTCATGCAACTGAGCAAGTCCCTCCTCATTTTCCTCACCCCATGTGAGTCATACTCACCATGACTGGTGCCGAGAGCGGGGCCGTGCACAAGCACTTGGAAGCAGAAGACAATAAGCATGTCTTGTTTAAAACTGTAGGGGAGCAAGGGAAGGGAGTTCTGAATCTTAACTTTTGGTTTCTGATGTGGCTATACTGACTATACCTCGGTGTTTTATCTGCAGCTGCTGCCGTTTCGGCTTTGAATGGTTCCCTCTCCACACTCACAGAAACCCTGGGCCAGATAAGGAAGAGGAAGAGGAGGACTCAGGATGACATGTTCAATGAGATCCTGTAAGCCAATGCTGCATCAGACCATGAGCATCACCTGGAGGGTGAACACTGTAGACAGCCTTGAAAAGGAAAGAGCGGACAGGAAAAAGGTCCAGGATTCCAGGCAGAAAAAGGAGAGGGGGATGTACCAGGACGTAATGGGGCTCTCTAGCAGCAAACAGAGATGCTGCAGACTTTTGGGAACATATAGGTTCAACAATCCCAGGCTCACTTCCCTTTGCAGTCCATGGAGAACTCCATTACAGCACTTCACTACAACTACCTTCAGCATTCCACTTGGCTTCAGAGGCCACATCCCTACCCCTACCACTCCATCAAGGGGGAACATTAAGGACAACCATAGCTTCACATATACAACAACTGTGGCTTTCACAGGACAGTGTATGTAGATAAAATGGATATGAATGTTCTTTCCCCTTATTAAGTTCTGTTCAAATACATTAAAAATTATATTAATAGCTTTTAAATTGCACAGATTTTTCTTTGCACTGCTTTTGCACTGTTACTGATTATTATATTATTTATAAAATAATTAATCTTTATTAACTCACAACGTACCCTGCAGAATGCCTAGCAGTTCTGAAAGCACCCACTGACTTGGTACTGCAGAGTGTGACACAACTCATAGGATCAGTGACAAACACCACAAAATTAATAGGTGCTTTGATAGCGTTATATTCACAGCTGTACATCAAGCACCACACAATTCCAAACAGGCCCCAAAAGAGCATAGCCAGATAGAACACACTACACCACAAAGCATTACTGTGGCTCACTGTTAAAGAGCTCTTTTAAACCCTTCCTGAGTTGTATTGCTCTATGCTGAACCCATCTAATAGCCCTTGTGACTGGCTGTTCAAATTCGGCAGACAGTCACTCTACCTTCGCCCTGCGTCCTGGCAGTAACTTTCCCCTTTTGTTTCACAAATATGATGCAGGACACAATAGGCAGCTATAATTATTGAGATTTTTTTTCACTGAGATCCAATCTTGTGAGTAAACAACGCCAGCGTCCCTTCAGTATACCAAAAGTGCATTCAACTGTCATTCTGCATCTGCTGAGTCTGTAGTTGAATCTTTCCTTGGTGCTGCCTAGGTGGTCAGCGTACAGCTTCATGAGCCAAGGGAGCAAGGAGTAGCTCAGTCTCCAGGATCCCTACTGTCATTTCAACATTCCTAATGGTAATCCGCCAGTTGGGAAAGAAAGTCCCTACTTGTAGCTTTCTGAACAGTCCTGTGTTCTTAAAGATGTAAACATCATGCATCTTCCCTGACCAGCCAACACTGATGTTGGTGAAGCATCCCTGGTGATTCACCAGAATTTGCATAACTATAGGAATGTAGCCCTTTATGTTGATGTACTCTGTGGCAATGTGGTCTGGTGCCAAAATAGGGATATGACTGCCATCATTGCTCCACTGCAGTTCAGGAACAACATTACTGCAATCCTTCCACTATGTCCTGCACATTGCATAGGGTCACAGTCACGTGTAGCAGGAGACGAGTAATAACTCTGCACACTTGCATGACAACACCCCCACACAGTGATTTCCCAACTCCAAAATGATTTCCTGCTCATCGGTAGCAATCCAGCATTGCAACTTTCCACAGCGCAATTGCCATTGTCAGTGCAGCTCCACTTCTTCAGTCAGTGCAGCTCATATTTTGGTGTACCTGTGCTGGAGAGCTAGGGCAAGCGTGGCGCACAGATCCAAGAATGTGACCTTGCGCATCTGAAAGTTCTGCAGTCACTGCTCACCATCCCAAGTCTGCATTACGATGTGATCCCACCAATGAGTGCTCATTTCTTGGGCCCAGAAATGGTGCGCCACCATCTGCAGCTGATCTATGAACGCCACCAGTAACCTTGAATTGGTTCTCACTATGTCACATAGCAATCTGACCACACTGATTCGTTTTTTCTTATGGCTCTGCAAATAGAGGATAGTGCATCCTGTGTTTGCAACACTTATGACAATAGCGCAGAGCTGTGCAGGCTCCATGTTTCAGTCAAAAATGACAGACAGTGAGGAGGGCCATGCAGTTTTGTGGGATTTTTTAAAAAGGTGTGAATATTATGGGATATAGATGACATTATGAGATGGAGATAGTTGCACACTGAGAAGTTAGACTCCTTGCTCCCAATCACTCCTGTGCAACTCAATTCTACCTCACCATGCAGTGCCAAAACTTTCCAAAAGACAGCACTGGACAGTGGCAGGTTGCACAAGGAGATACCTACCCAGGATGCACCCACTGTGCATCAACACAAACTCTCCTGATGAGTATGCACAGCGCCGACACAAGGAGCCAACTACGCATGTGCACAAGCGATATGCTAACTGTGGCGGCTTTATTTTGATGTAACTTGCATCGACCAAACTTTGTAGGGTAGATACGGCCTGCCCCTAAATGGCAGTTTTTGCTCCTGAGCACATACAGTTTTGCATGCTTTGTCGCTGCCAATGGGAGATTAGTTGCTCAGCCTTCTTTAGCAGTGGCACATAAGAGCCCTAATAGGGTAAACCTGGAGACTTTGAGGTGACTATTAGTGGAGTTCGGAAATGAAGGCAGTGGACGAGGAGATATGAAGAAGTGATAAAAAAGTGTTTTGTAGATACGAAAAAGAAATGCTAAAAGAAAAATAAGAATACCTAAAAAGATGCCCTTGCCAAAGGAAAGCAAATAGGGCTGTCCATTTTTGCTTCTTTATGTTATATAAAGAAAGCCTGAAAATTATTATTTCCCTACTTCCTTCTTTAAAACTAGAAATTCAGATTTTGCTTATCCTATTTTTCTTGAAAGACTCAAAGGACAACCAGAGAACTTGCAGAATGACCAACTTATTGAATTTATTGAACTTATTGAAAAGGGAAATGATTTTTTAAGTCAGAGCTTTGGGTTTTTTTGTTTTCCAATTTTTGTTTGTTTGGTTTTTTGCTTTTTTAAATACCAATTACTAGGGAATTCTTGGGAGAAAATAAGTCTTTAACTGAAGACTCAGTACCCTCCAACTCTTTCAATAAGTCCATATCTGAAAGAGCCAACAAGTCCACCAACAAATCCAGGGAAGACCATATTTTACATTACTGATATTTCTATGTTAGAACAAACAGGGTAATAGATTAAAAATAATAATAATAACTTTTAAAGTCTTCCTTATTCATTGTAAAACAAAAGCAAAAAACAAACAAAAAACCATTTCTCTTTTTAAAAAAAATCTGAAAGTAAACACACTGATAAATTAAGTAAAGAGAAAGAAAAGGAAAAAGCCAAGTCAAGGAACGAAAACAGGAGACACAGTGAGCTCATTGTTCTTTAGAAGGTTTGATGCTAGCACAATATAATACACAGAAATGTTTAATTTTACATATCTGGAACTGACACTATACACCATTAGTCAAGCCTTTAAAATTACATAAGTAATTACTAAGTAAGTGGAGATCCTTTTTGTTGACCACTATGTTACTGATTTCTATAAATCTGTAAGTGTTGGGATAAGGCAGACTGGAAATGTAACATTGTTGAAGATAAAATACAAATATACCACATTGTTACACAATAAAGTGCAATTCACTGTAAAATAAATTACAATAAAAATTATGTTGTATAATATTAAGATTAATAAATCAAAAAATGCCAAACTAGCAATATGATTATGCTTTGTAGGACAGACTACTCATGTGAGTAATTACACACATGAACACATGTTTGGAGGATCATGGGAAAGTTTGTAAAAAGATACATAGATCATTAGCCAACATTAGTTTGTTCCAAGTAGATATGTTTGAGCGCTACATAATAGAAAACATTCTCTCTTTCCATTCCCTTTGAGGGAAGGAAATAAAGAAAGCAAAAACCAAGCAGATAACAATCAAGGGAAGTCACTATTGCTATTATGTACCAAGAGTATTACTTTCCCCCCCCCCAACAACTTTCTTACCTCAGTTATGTTTTGTAAAACCCAGGACAGCCTCAAAGAGACATGGTGTGTTGTGAAAGTCAATGAACTAGCAGTCACATATCGATCGTTCCGAGTAAAAAAGTGAAGCATTGTAGCAATAACGCGGATTACCTATTCCAAAAGAATAGAAGTTATTTAAATGTTTTTGACCGAACATTTGGTCTTATCTCTTTTAATCCTTTGGTCAAATAACATTTAAGGATAATGCACACAAATCCATCAGACACTGACAGAATACCTCCTGGGCAAAAATGAATTCAGATATCCAGCAAATTCTTGTAGAAGTTATTTATGTATTATCTGGGCACTTCATAAACTTTAATATAGCTTCAAAAAAGCTTAGGGGAAGGATTGTCTTAGTTGTATTTTACAGATAGATATTGAGACACAGAGGTTAAATGAATTGCCCAGTATTACAAAGGAGATCTCTGGCAAACCAGGGAATTTTACATCTTATTATGAAGGTGCCAGTAGTAGCTTTACACGTAAGGTTGACTTCAATTTTTCCACATAAAGTAGGGACTAATCATCTTTGTTTTTAAGAACCCATATGCTCCAAATTTACAACACATAATCGGAATAAAGAATGAATATTCTAAGTACAAAAATCTCAAAAACCATACCGACAAAATTAAATTCAGAGCCAAAATAATCATTTGCTAGCAATGTTAACATGTGACATATTAATAAAACAAGGAGATTCAAAGTTATACACATTTACTAGATTTATAGGTAGATACAGAGTGTCAGTGTTTAATTTCTTTGCTTTTGTGTCCTGTCATTTTGTATGCTAACCTTATTATTTTTTGTTTAAAATTGTATACTACATGTAATGTCATTTATTGAAATTATGTATTGGGGCACTTGCAATATTTATCACACCTAATTTGGGTAAATGAAAACAAAAGCACTATCTAAGCAGCATACTCAATGAGTAGCCTTACCTTCAATATGAGACACCTGTTCCAGGAATTTACGAGTTCAGCAGCTCTTAGGTCTTGCCAGCTTATGAAATTATGAAATGGTTTTCCTGTCTTCCTGAAAATCAGTAAGAAAATAGGATTTGAACCTTTCAATTTGAAGCGAAAGCAAATATATTGCTGAAAAACAAAATTATATTAAAGTGTTTGAAGAAAGAGAATGTTTGTTAGTAATAATTCCTAAAACAACTGCATAAATTTCTGGTGGGTTTGAGAAATTAACAGGCACTTAGACACCATGGTGATGAGTGAAGTTCTTAGCCAGAACTGTAGCTCTGGAAAAAGAAAACAACACCACCACCACACTTTTGTAAAGCATAATCAAGAACAAATCAAAAGTTAGGCAGCCATAAAACTGTTTTGAATTGCTATAAATTGTATCTGTACAAACAGAGCAGGATGTGGCTTATGCTGACTGCTCTGAGGCAGGAGCTGGAGAGTCTGGGGATTTGAATATTGAACTGAACGAGAGACAACTGTGATGTAGTTGTGAAGAAGGCAAATATCATTCTGGAGTGTATTAACAGGAGTGCCATATGTAAGACATGGGAGATAACTGTCCCGTTCTACTCAGCACTGATGAGCCCTCAGTTGGAGTACTGTGTCCAGTTCTGAGAGCCATACTTTAGGAAAGATGTGGACAAACTGGAGAGATTCCAGAGGAGAGCAACAAAAATGATAAAAGTTTTAGAAAACATGACCTATGAGGAAAGATTAAAAAACCTGGACATGTTTAGTCTTGAGACAAAACGACTGAGGGGGGACCTGACAACAGTTTTCAAATATGTGAAGGGCTATTATAAAGAGGACCATGATCAATTGTTCTCCACATCCCTGAAGGTAGGACAAGTAGTAATGGGCTTAACCTGAAAGAAGGGCGATTTAGATTAGATATTAGGAAAACTTCGCAATTATAAGGACAGTTAAGCTCTGGAATAGGCTTCCAAGGGAGGTAGTGGAATCCCCATCATTGGAGGTTTTTCAGAACAGGTTGGGCAAACACTTGGCAGGGACGGTCTAGGTTTACTTGGTCCTGCCTCAGCACAGGAGGCTGAGCTTGATGACTTTGAGGCCCCTTCCAGCCCTCCATTTTGATGATTCTATGATTTCCATAGTTTCTCCCCCTGCCCACCATATACGCTAACTGTACTTGAAAGCCATGTTGGAGATTTGACATGTACAAATCTGTCAAATGCAGGTCAACTCTGAGTACCATGGGTGCAAAAAGTGAGAAAATGGAACAAAGAGTGAAGAAAAGGACAGACCAGACACAATAAAAATAGATGAGTAACAAACTGCTCTAGCTTAAAATAAAAATCCACAGCATCTGATCATGATGATGCCCCATAATAATGAACAAAATAAGCTGATTAAGTAACATTTAGAACTTCTCCCTCACAGATTTAAGAAAATACAAGACTGTATTGAATTTACACCTTCTTCCAAAGGTGGAGTCAGATTATAAAAATCAGGTTCAACTTATTATCTGTATTATCATAGTGCCTAGAAGCACCAGGACCAGAATCCCATTGCTAAGTGCTGTGCAAACACAGAATAATAATAATAAAAAAAAGAGAGACAGTCCTTTCCCCAAAGAGTTTACAATCCAAGAGCTTGTCTACACTTAAAATGCTGCAGCAGCTGCACCACTGTAGAGCTTCAGTGAAGATGTTATCTACACCAATGGGTGGGGTTCGCCTGCCGGCATAGGTAATCCACCTCCCCAAGAGGCAGTAGCTAGGTCAATGGGGTTAGAGCTGAGTGATGTAGTTATACAGGAGTGTGGATTTTTCAGACCCAAGTGACATAGTTATACCAACCTAATTTCCTAGTGTAGACTAGACCTAAGTATGAGACGAGACAACAAATATAGATGGACAGATGGGGGAGTACAAGAAACAATGAGACAATACTGCTATGAAATACAGGATTCCAGAAAGCAAAACAAGAGTATGTATGTGGCTCAAATTCTTTGGTCAAAATTCAAATCATCAATCAAGTTGTACCAAGCACAGAGCACTTTAAATCAAGTCAATTTAAATCATCTGATTTTTTTTAATTCATTGATTAAAATCAGAGCTGCCTAGCCATGCCTCCGCCTAGAAACAGCAGGGACAGGTCGCCACTTGCAGAACAGCAGGGACAGGTCGCCCGAGGTGAGTGCCCCTGGATCCAGCACCTTGAAATCCCTCCTACACCCCAACCCCCTGCCCCAACCCCCCTCTTGCACCCAAACTCCCTCCCAGACCCACACCCCCTCCTGCGCCCCAACCCCCAGACCCGCACCTCCTCCTGAACTCCGAACCCCTCGTGGACATTCCTCCGCCTAGCAGCAGCAGGGACATGTCGCCACTTCCAGGGAGCCACGTGGAGCCAGGTAGGGAACCTGCCAGCCCCACGCTAAACGGACTATAAACCGGACTTTCTATGAAGATTAGAAATGCCAGTTTATAGAGCTTTCTGGTCGGTACAGGGCCGGATAACACAGCTTTTACTGTAGAACTATTCAGGTGAGTAAAATTACGTACTGTTTAAATGACAGGTTTCAGAGTAGCAGCCGTGTTCGTCTGTATCCGCAAAAAGAACAGGAGTACTTGTGGCACCTTAGAGACTAACAAATTTATTTGAGCATAAGCTTTCGTGGGCTACAGCCCACTTCATCGGATGCATAGAATGGAACACACA
>NW_020664439.1:18825454-18957489 GCF_002925995.2 Terrapene triunguis
AAATTAATGGGGTAGTGTGGCCGCACACCACCGAATTAATGTGGTTAAAAACCGAATTAATGTGCTTAGTGTGGCCGCGCACAATCGAATTTATACAACCTGTTTCCCAAATTCGAATTATCTAAATTCGGATTAATCCCGTAGTGTAGACATACCCTCAGTTAGGTGTGTCCCTGATTGTGGATGGCTGTGTAAGTGCAGTATCTGCCAGAGGTTTGTAGCTTCACATCAGTATCACAGTGTGAGAGGCAACCCAAGTTGGTGGGTTTGGAGAGCTCAGCAGTCCCCCAGTCCAGTCTCACCCCAGGGACCCTGTCACACACTGTTATTGTGAACTTTTTAATACACAGGTAACAATTTTCAAAAATAGGAGCCTGAAGTTAGGCTCATAAGCCTACATTTAGACAGCTACAGATGATTTTTTCAAAAGCACCTAAGTGACTTAGGAGCAGATGTCTTATTGGCTTCAAACTGGTGGAGAACAGTCTGGTCAAAGTATTTCCACTTTTTAATTTGTGGAAGTTCAATATATCAGAAAGTGGTTTTGGTTGTATATACAGTATGAGCTATTTGCTTATCAACTTTGTGTTTCAGTTTGTGTTCTTCTCACAGTAAGGATGTTAATGAGGCTCTGGATTTGTCTTTTTCAACACAGATGAGCATTTTAAGTTAAACGTCCTAGTACAAAAAGTTTGTATGTAAAATCTGATATTCTACTAACAATTAGGAAACTAATTAAAGAAACAAGTACTAAACATCCAGTTCAGCAACTTAAGACTATGGGAAGAGAGAGTAAAAAACTAGCAACATCTAAATAAAAACGTCGTGATTTTTTAAATTTAAAAATTAGTTTTTATCCACCTTAATTGCACCCACGTTATAGCAAACCTCCAATATCTGGCCTTCAGCCTGGAGAAAGTGAGGTGAGTTTTATCATCAGGAAAACAAAAACAGGAAATAAATGTAATTATTTTTTCCATTTCCCTGATGTGAGCAATGTAATAAAGGAAAATAGGAGGCTTTAACACATATAAGTTTGGATGCATAATGTAATAAAAATCTCATTCTAGGGGCAAGTTAGTGATAAAAAGTGTCGTTTGATTCATAAAAATCTACAGAATCATCGTTTCAATGTTGTCACCCTTTGGGGCATGGCAGGGGGATTCACTGCCCCTCCTCCCCAGTTCCCAGTTCCAGGTCCTCTGGTTGATGGAAATTGTGATAATAAATAATATTGTCAGAAAAGGGTTGAGTGGGTATCACTCAAAAGCCCTTTCTCCCATGAACACAAGGATACTAAATATGATAAACCTAGAGCAATTATGTAGATATATAATTAAGAAAATGTTTTTTCTCTTTTAAATTATACTTTGAACACAGGCATGCCAAACATGCAGCCCTCACAAATTAAATTGTGACTCTTGATTGATAGTACTGTGTTATCAATTAATGCTCAGAACATGATACCTGATTAATTTTTGTAATGTTACGAAATACCACAAATGGTCCTTATTTGACCTAGATAGTCAAGTAAGAACAGTGTAATGCATATGAGAGACATGACTTCTTCTCTGGACCTGCCACTCAGTAGCCGTCATCCAAATATGGGAACATATGGATTCCCTTCTTCCTGAGATACATCACCACCATGACCATACATTTGGTAAAAACCCAGGGGGCAGAAGACAGACAAAGGAAGGACCATGTACTGAAAATGATGGTTTGCTATGATGAGAAGTTGTCTGTGGATCGGGAGAATTGCCACATGGAAATAAGCATCCTGAAGGTCCAGCGCAGAAAAACTGTCATTCTGAGTCAACGTGGGGAGGACAGAGGATAGGGTAACCATTCGGAACCTCATGTATCTGATATATTTGTTGAGACTGTGGAGGTTGAGAATAGATCTTACCTCTCCTTTGTATCTGGTAACCAAAAACTATCGGGAATAAAAACCTTGATCCCAGTACTCCAAAGGAATCTCCTCCACAGCTTCCAAAGCCAGAAGAGGAACAGTATCTCGTGAGAGAGGCCTCTGAAGAACGGTGAGGGGAGTGGGGAGGAGGTGTGAAGAGGAAATGGACAGTATAGCCCGATCCGACAGTGCTTTGGACCCAGCTGTCAGTAGTAACAGAGTCCCAAACATTGAGAAAACAAGCTATCCCCTCCCTGAACTGGAGGAGGGGACGAGGTAATAGAAGTCATGACTGCACATCTGCTCTGGACCAACAAGTCAAAATGAGCACTTGGAGAGTGCCGGGGAGGGTGTGTGGACTGGCCAAACCCAGGACCTGAATGCCTCCACCTCTGGGATCTATGCTCCTTTATATGATTTTCCTACTGTCTCAAGGGAAGATACTGTCCAAAGGGGCGTTGTTATGTGTTACTGTTGTCCGCCGTAATGGCACCTCAGATGTGTATACACCCCCAAGGACAGCAGGGTTGCCCTAAAATCTTTGAAGGAGCACAGAGTTATGTCAGTTTTGTCCAAAAAAAGCATCTGTCCATTGAAGGAAAAATCCTCTATTGCCTGCTGTACATTGGGAGCCATGCCTGAACTTTGCAGCTAGCACACCTTCCCTTGGTCACTGCCAAGGCATCTGTGACGTCTAGCAGGGACTGTAGTGACATCTTAGCAACCAAGCAGCCCTCTGTAAATAAACTCCCGAAATTCCTCCCTGAAGGTTTCAGGCAGCTGGCAAATTTAGACATGGCTGACAAATTTACTAAGTCATGCTTGGACAGCATGCCCACTGGTTAGCAATCTGCATTTGTAGTCAAGAGGAGGTACAGATTTTTCTACCCTTTAAATCCATCTTGTTGAAGTCCCTGTCCTTAACAGTGGACTTAAACCTACCCTGCTGAGCCCTGTCATTAACTGCAGTTACAACCAGGGAATTAGGGGCCAGGTGGGAGTAAAAACCCTCAAATCCCTGCACCACTACAAAGTAGTGTTTCTCCAATCCCTTTGCAGTAGGTGCTTACTGGTGCTGAGAAGGTCCCTGTTGCTAAGCTCACCACCAGCCTCACTTCAACAGTCTGCAGCATGGGAATATCAGGATGCGGTGCTGATGGATCCAAGGTTTCAGCAGCCTGTCCAGACAGCGGGGCAGTAAATGTCATAGCTCTGGCAAAATCCTGGACCAAGGGAGAGCTTGGCACTTCATCTCTTCAGAGAAATGTCAGCTCCAGAGCACAAAACAGAAGCACTCTGTGAACCCAAAAGCAACCTCAGATCTGACGCGGGCCTCAGTGCTGAAGCAGGCCGCATGGCCTGTTTGAGAAGGTGCTGCTTTAAGCAAAGACCTCTTGCCACTGAAGTCCGTTTTGTGAATGATTTGCAAATCAAACACTGCTCCTTGATGTGGGGTTCGCCTGAGCAAAGCAAGCACCTCATGTAGGGATCATTATTTAGGATCACTCCCCCACACAACAGGCAATGTTTGAATCCTGGTAAGGGCATCTGTGACAGATTTATGTTACCAATCTGCCTAAGGCGTCAGGTGATAAGGTTGAGGCCGCAGGATCGTTAGTGGAGGAGATGGAGGAGCACACCAAGTGACTAAATTTTAAAGCTTTATTACTAAAATAATAAAATAACAGCGGAGAGTGCTGGGGGTTCCCCATCTCACTCAGGAGAAGGAAGAAAGTGTTAGTGCCCCAAGCCCTAACCCACTTTCATGCTCACACACGCACTACCCAGGGCTGGCCAAGCCTGAGTGTAAGGTACGAAGAAGGGGGGAAGAGGTGGACTGGAGTTCTGTCCTGTGCACAGGTCGCCCGGGATCCGCTGTTGATCTCCGATTTGCTTTGGCTCTCAGGAGGGTTTTAAGTCCTGGGGTCTTTTGGGGGCATTTCGTTCAGGGACCTGTGTCCCCCGTGCTCCTTGTACCAGTCCAAACCAGCTTTCTGTGGCCTCCTCAGCGTTC
This sequence comes from Terrapene triunguis, assembly GCF_002925995.2. Taxonomy (NCBI): domain Eukaryota; kingdom Metazoa; phylum Chordata; order Testudines; family Emydidae; genus Terrapene; species Terrapene triunguis. The sequence goes on from NW_020664439.1 coordinate 18,829,381, forward strand.
CCAAAACACACTGGCTTCAGGGACGTGAGACGGTTGTTTTTCCCCTCGCTGGCCTTCACCGTCTCGAGCGCCACAACCTTGGACTGGAGCCCACATCTTATCTTCGGACTGAGCTGAGAACTGAGGCGTTGAGTTAACCCGTTCTCTTCTCCTTTCCTCCCCCTTCGGCCTCTCGCAACCTGCAAAGGAATCTTCCACTCCACACTCACACCTTTAACCCTTCCCAAAATGCCTTGCAATGCTTGCAACAGCGTTAGCAACATACAATGCTGATCTGCCTCCCCAAGGGACCCCCCGAGGGAGGGGAACACTGGGTTGTGACACATCACCAGGGAAAAACTTGACTAAATCTGAGAAACAGTAGCACTATGGTACTAACTGTATACAACTAGCATAAGTCACTAAAAGGGATAGAGGAATTGTGAGGTTAAGAACCACACAGAGCTCTGACACCAGCCACAGGTGGAAAGAAGAAATTTAGGGGAGTTGGGCCAGCACCACCTCATATAACCAGGGGAGGGGCTATGGCCATGAGGTGCAAGTGCCGCCCCTTTACAGATAAAGTAGAACCTCAGAGTTACAGGCACCTTGGGAATGGAGGTTGTTCATAACTCTGAAATGTTCGTCTTCACCTCCTACCTGTAAGTGGCTGTCCCACAAGTGGGGGAGGGGACAGGCAGCTGGTTCTAGCCCCTGGCTGGAAGGATGATGAGTGAGGCACCCTGGAGCACCTCAGCATCAGCGAGTGCGCAGTGCAGGCTGTGGCCCTTTAAAACTGAGCTGCTCCTCCAGAGCGAAGCGTGCCACCAGCAGCTCACGCTCCAGGCCAGGCTTTGGGTGCAAGAGCAGCAGCTCCAACCCCAGTGCCAGCAGCTTCCTTGCAGCATCAGCAGCTCGGGCTGCAGCAGCTTCTTTCCCGGACTCAGACTGAGCTTGCAACCTTGTCCCATTCCCGGCCAAAGAGAGGAAAGGGAGTGAAAACAGCACATGCAGCTTAGAGGAAAGCAGTGCGCAGACCCCAGTGCTGCTCCTGCTCTGTTTGCTCATGCTGCCTTAAGCTGGCAGCGGGGGCTCATAGCTGTGCCTGCGAAGCTCAGTGTCTTTATCTCCTAGCTGTAAGTGGCTGCCCCACACATGGAGGTAGGGACATGGGGCCCAGATGTGCCTACCTTTACGATGCAATATAGGCACAGTACAGTACTTGCCTTTTTTTTTTTTTTTTTTTTGTCTCTGCTGCTGCCTGATTGCTTACTTCCAGTTCCACATGGTGTCCGGTTGACCAGTCAGTCCATAACTCTGGTGTTTGTATCTTTGAGGTTCTACTCTACTGCTAGGCAAAATTCTTCAGCTCTGGTGGCTGGTGCATACACACCTAAGTGGAATACATGGCTGCATCTACTCAAAGAAGAGCTTAAAGCAATGCTGTGATGATTATTGTAGTTCCGAAGGCCAAGAATATTTTTTATTCTGTTATAGCCAAACAGATATTTTAGCCAAAGAGCTATAGGAACTGAATCATGAATAGTTTTCTGAAAACATCTGTTCAATGTGCAATGGCAGTTAAAAAAGCTAACAGAATGTTAGAAACCATTATGAAAGGAGTAGATAATAAGATAGAAAATAGCATAATGCCACTATGTAAATCCATGATATGCCCACACAGTATATGAATACTGTGTGCTGGTCTGGTCACCCCATCTCAAAAAAGATATACAGTATTAGAATGGAAATGATATAAAAAAGAGAAACAAAAATGATCAGGGGCATGGAACAGCTTCCATATGAAAAGAGATTACAAGGACTGGGACTGTTTAGCTTAGAAAAGAAAGGACAAGCGGGGATATGAAAGGGGTCTATAAAATCCTGAATTGTGTGGCGAATGTGAATAAGGAAATGTTATTTGCCCCTTCATATAACATATGAATTAGGGGTCACCTGATGAAATTAATAGGCAGCAGGTTTTAAACAAACATAAGGAAGTACTTCTTCAGATAGTGCACAGTCACCCTGTGGAACCTATTGCCAGGGAATTCTGTGAAGGCCAAAAGAGTAACTGGGTTAAAAAAAGAATTAGATAAGTTCATGAAAGGCACGTCCATCAATGGATATTAGCCAAGATGGTCAGGGATGCAACCCCATGCTCTGGGACTGGACAACAGAAAATGGATCACTTGATAATTGTCCCATTCTGTTCATTCTCTCTGAAGCATCTGCCACTGGCCACTGTCAGAAAACAGGACACTGAGCTAGATGGACCATTGGTCTGACCCACTATGGCCATTGTGTAATCCCTTCTCTCAATCTGGGATTCAAGCAATCATTTGACACCAAGCATTTTACAAGTAGGTAATTTCTCTCCCCTTTCTAAAAGATTAAGAGTAGCACAGAACAACATATACTGACTTATAACATTGAAGTATAAAAAGAATTGTTAATGGTAATATTGAGACCTTTGATAGCAATATTTTTAATGATTTGTAATTGTGTATAGTGAATGAGTACAGATGAGGTAATACTTAGGCCAAGGTTTTGCTGGAATAAGTGTGGTTTTGCCAATTCTTCTTTTACACAGAATTGCTCATTTCCTTAAAATGTTATTGCTGACAGAACAAAGGTAACATGCTGGAAGGTGTAAATAAGAGACACAAATGTGTAATGATAAATAAACCCTCCCTTTCTGGGGAAGACACAAAACAACATGAACCACTGTGACAGAATGTACTGCTGTGTCCACACCCTACACATTGTTGTAATAATCTTTGTACAAAATATGCCTTGTGAGGCATCATCTGAAAACTCAATTTTTGGCCAATATTGTCCTGATAAAATGTGTGTGACAACATTGTATATGAAGTTATATTTCCCTATATAATGTTAATAACACATGTTCCAAACTACAGCAGAAGTTGGCTAACAGATCTGTCTCAAACAAAGGAATGTGTGCTCTGCTTAATTTGCATTTAAACAGTAAGCAGAGTTATCAAGCAGGAAGGGAAACAAAAGAAGCTCCAACAGGTGAGGGAAAGCAGCAGGGAACATCCTTTCCTACAGACTCTGTCTCCTGAATCTCAGCTAGAAATGGTTTCCAAGGGAGGGACTGACACTATAAAAAGGGAGACAAAGATCCAAGGCACCCCTCTTTTCTCTCTCTCTGTCCGTCGATTCACTGCACCAGAAGGGACAAAAGGAAGCAGCAACTGAACTGGAGAAGGAGTCCTGACCTAAGAAATGTGGTCAATAAGGCTGCTGAGAGCATATGGTGAAAAACACTTTCAATTTAACAGTTTGTTAAGTTAGGGACCAACTGCATTTTATCTTTATTTTTCTTGTAACCATTTCTGACTTTTATGCCTGGCTTAAAATCTCTCTCTTTGTAATTAATAAAAACTTATTTTATTGTTTTATCTAATCCAGTATGTTTAAATTGAAGTGTCTGGGAAACTCCATTTGTGGTGGAAAGTTATGTGCATATTATTTCTATTAAAGCATTAACTGACTTTATATACATTTGTATTGTCCAGGAGAAGGCAGGGCAGTACAGGACAAACATTTCTGGGGGGAAATCTAGGACCAAGGTTGTTGTGGAATCACCCTGCAATATAATTAAGGCTGGTAAGAGCCAAGGTGTGGCTAGCTGGCTGCAGCACACACACAGACATAGCTAAGAGTGTCTTGTATGCTGGAGGCTGTTTGTGAGCAATCCAAATGGGAGGCTACAGCAACAAAGCATTGTAAAGGGCATCCCAGGTTAGAGGGCAGGGGTGACACACCTACGCATGAGTCAGGATTGTACCCTGGGTATGTCACACCCAGAAATTGCAAAAACAGCTGGAAAAATACAGAAGTTGGGTAACTGAAGCTTGTGTATACATAATTGTTACCTAGCAGCTCTGTGTTCTTGGAGAACCAGGGCGCAGTACCCAGCCTGTCTGACTCACAAAAGACCTCCCCCCTCTCCCGCCAGCTTCTGCTTGAACAAAAACTGATCAAAAGAAAGACTTACAAAAAGCAATGAAAAGGCAGGGAGAGACACACCTAAACCCCTGGGATAAGAATGACAGGATTAAGGAAACTCCCCTAGCCTCATTTGCATCGAAGATGGGACAAGGAGGCATCTCCATTAGCATACAGAATGGAGAACAGAGATTCCAAGGAAAGAACCACAGAGAACTCATAGACTTACAGACCTTAAGGTCAGAAGGGACCATTACGATCTTCTAGTCTGACCTCCTGCACAACGCAGGCCACAGAATCTCACCCACCCACTCCTGTAACAAACCCCTGACCTATGTCTGAGCTATTGAAGTCCTCAACTTGTGGTTTAAAAACTTCAAGGTGCAGAGAATCCTCCAGCAAGTGACCCGTGCCCCATGCTGCAGAGGAAGGCGAAAAACCGGTCCCCCAGGGCCTCTGCCAATCTGCCCTGAAGGAAAATTCCTTCCTGACCCCAAATATGGCGATCAGCTAAACCCTGAGCATGTGGGCAAGACTCACCAGCCAGACACCCAAGAAAGAATTCTCTGTAGTAACTCAGATCCCACCCTATCTAATGTCCCATCACAGGCCATTGGGCATATCTACTGCTAATAGTCAAAGATCAATTAATTGCCAAAATTAGGCTATCCCATCATACCATTCCTTCCATAAACTTATCAAGCTTAGTCTTGAAGCCAGATATGTCTTTTGCCTCCACTGCTCTTCTTGGAAGGCTATTCCAGAACTTCACTCCTCTGATGGTTAGAAACCTTCGTCTAATTTCAAGTCTAAACTTCCTGATGGCCAGTTTATATCCATTTGTTCTTGTGTCCACATTGGTACTGAGCTTAAATAATTCCTCTCCCTGCCTGATATTTATCCCTCTGATATATTTATAGATAGCAATCATATCTCCCCTCAGCCTTCTTTTGGTTAGGCTAAACAAGCCAAGCTCTTTGAGTCTCCTTTCATAAGACAAGTTTTCCATTCCTCGGATCATCCTAGTAGCCCTTCTCTGTACCTGTTCCAGTTTGAATTCATCCTTCTTAAACACGGGAGACCAGAACTGCACACAATATTCCAGATGAGGTCTCACCAGTGCCTTGTATAACGGTACTAACACCTCCTTATCTCTTCTGATGCATCCCAAGACCACATTAGCTTTTTTCACAGCCATATCACATTGGCGGCTCATAGTCATCAGGTGATCAACCAATACTCCTAGGTCCTTCTCCTCTGTTACTTCCAAGTGATGCGTTCCCAGTTTATAACAAAAATTCTTGTTATTAATCCCTAAATGCATGACCTTGCACTTTTCACTATTATATTTCATCCTATTACCATTACTCCAGTTTACAAGGTCATCCAGATCTTCCTGTAGGGTATCCCGGTCCCTCTCTGTATTGGCAATACCTCCCCGCTTTGTGTCATCCGCAAACTTTATTAGCACATTCCCACTTTTTGTGCCAAGGTCAGTAATAAAAAGATTAAATAAGATTGGTCCCAAAACCGATCCCTGAGGAAGTCCACTAGTAACCTCCTTCCAGCCTGACAGTTCACCGCTGTCGTCTCCCCTTTAACCAGTTCCTTATCCACCTTTCAATTTTCATATTGATCCCCATCTTTTCCAATTTAGCTAATAATTCCCCACGTGGAACCGTATCAAATGCCTTACTGAAATCGAGATAAATTAGATCCACTGCGTTTCCTTTGTCTAAAAAAATGTTACCTTCTCAAAGAAGGAGATCAGGTTGGTTTGGCATGATCTACCTTTTGTAAAACCATGTTTTATTTTGTCCCAATTACCATTGACCTCAATGTCCTTAACTACTTTCTCCTTCAAATTTTTTCCAAGACCTTGCATACTACAGATGTCAAACTAACCCGTAAAAGATTAAGCCCTGAGTCCATAGAGAAAGGGTGTTTGCTCAGAGCCCACAGAGAAATAGATCCCAAAGCCCACAGAAGAGTAAAGTTAGGTGCCTTTCGCCTGGAGCCCTATGAACTGACAAAGGGTGGAGGTGCCTAAATTAAGAGGGTTATGCCTTGAGCCCTAGGAACTGGGTAAAGGTGGGTGCCCCTAGAGTGTGTAAGTAACAGAGAATTGTGCAGGTAACAATTAGGCCAACCAGTAATGTACAGAAAGTTTTCAGCAAAGGAGCACTCTTTAACACACACATGGGATGGCCCCTGCTTTATTGTGAATCGAGCCAGCCCCGGTGTTTATCAGGTAGAAATCCTGAATGGAAAAAATGGGAAACCCTGGCGGAAATGGTTTCATTCCTCACAGCTCGAAGAGTGGAAGGGTAAACCACCTAACCCATAAGGAATAGCATAACTGTCTTCTCCATCCTGCCAGCCACCCTTGTTGGTTAGCAAGGAGGAACGGCTTGGGGCCGTTGAAAAATATGTGTTGGGCGGGCTTGTCAGTGCCTACCCCGATGTTGAGGCAGGAAAAGGTCAGAGAAGCCCTCGACTTATTATGGCCACCCTCATGTAGGTCACTGCTTCATGTTCACCCTGCAATATTGGTCTCAGACTCTCCCAGTATATACGGGGGGAGTGTGGGAGTTTGTTCTCTCTTCTCTGCCCCCTCACAGGTCCCAAACATGAGCCATGACATCCCACCGTTGCACCAGCACTCTGCTGTTCATAAGTGTCTGGAGTCTGATGCTGTCCAGGCTCTATGCTGAACCTGTGATCCCTCTGAACCTCTGGAGGTGCATGCCAGCTGGAGCCCAGGAAGTAAAATTGCTGTGCCACATGCATGGACTCTATGGCAATGGAAGCAACCCCCTGGCCCTGCAGCATCGCTACCAGTTCTACGCTGCCGGCAACTCCTCGGGTTGCCCCTGGGAAAGCGTTGCCAATTGCACGCAGAGTGCCACCGGAGAGTCACTCAAGTTTTGTTATGAAACTAAGACCACACCAGACTCTGTTCCATTCTTCTGTAAGCCGTTGTGGTCTCGAAAGGGACGTACACCATCAAACGCAACCAATGATAGCCTCCCGGGTGGTGGAAGATGCAGGATAGTCCTGGTTTCCTTCGCTGTTTGGGAGCAACCATTCCCCTACATGTCATCATTGTCGTCAGAACCCAGACACCTCCGTTACCCGGAGATGAACTGCAGCTATCTCTGATCACGCCAGCAAGCAAGAATATCACATGGTTCCTCGTAAACTGGGAACCGCTGAACTGGACTTTAGCTGGACATGACTTGATTCAACAAGATCCCCCAGACTGGGTAGTTCCATTAAAGGGCACACATTGTGACAAGCTCGTGCCAACAATTTGGTTTAAATTCTATGGGGACATTGCCATTTCGGAGGGATTCCATGAGCCCGGATTGTACAGAATGGAATTGGGCCAACAACAAAAAACAGCTTTAAATTTTGACCCTCTGATTACAAACCTCACTCCCCTCCACATTTAAGAGCCCCAATTTCAGGACCCCATGTGTTAAAATTGGATCAACAAAAACATTTGGTTCTTCAACCTCAGACTTCTCTGAAGGAAGTTCAAATCCAGTTAAAAGGCATGAATATCTCTCACATAACACCTGTATGCACTCCCTTGATTGGAACTAGCCATAAGGGTTGGGATGAATGGGTAAGAATGTGGCATGGGGCTCACCATGTAAATAGCGTAAAAAGGGAATTAAATGATTGGATTGCACCTGTAGGAACAGGAATCTCTTTAGTTGATGCCGCAAACATAGAAGTTCTGGCTAATGAACTATCATATGCCACCAAAAATATAGGAAAGATGGTAACGCCATTAACAGTATCTTTGAAACAGTTAAGTGAGGAACAGCAGTTAATAAGCAAGGTATTTCTTGGGTGAGAAAGACTCATAGAAAAAGATGAAGAGTTAATGTCTGGTGTACAGTCCCTCCAGAATAATGTCTCAGCGTGTGAGCAAGGTCAGGCTCTCACCCAGAACATAACCATGGGAATGATTCGGCAAGCCATAGCAGGACAAATTCCCATGGAGGCAATCAACTTGATTCAGCCCCATGTAACAGAGGAAGAATTAGTCCTCCGGCCCTGGTGGAGACTAGTTAATGCTTCGTACAATCACCATCAGCAAAGCTTGCAGTTATTCCTAATAACTGTGGCAGGCAAAGAAATTTGAGTAATCCACCCAGTAGTCCCACTGGGACTACAGATTCATGATAACTCAGTAATGTACTCCAGAGATCCTAACACTTGGGCCTGGCAGAAAGATAATGTGTGGAACACAGTAAATGTAAAGGGGTGTAGGAGAAAAGAAGTTTTGGGCTATATCTGTGAAGACCAAGCATTGGAGGAACATGATGAATGCTTCTTCCCACAACCTGGGAATAAGTCTCACTGTTCCTTCAATGTTATCCAGGAAAAGGGGTCTGTTTTAATCTATGTTGGTAAAGCATGTGTGTGTAAGAACTGTGTGGGAAGCACTGCATGATGGGGGAATCTCTGCTCCAGATGTTAATGAACCCACACCGGCACACACCCAGCTCAGTAGTTATCAGACCAATTCTAGTAATAAATCCTTTATTGGTATCCAAAATAGTGAAGCTCCCTAACTGCATTGTGAGCTCCCTCCAAGGAACACCACCCAAAGTCAGGAATGATAGCTCCCATGGTCTGAACAAAACAACTTTGGTATACTTCCTTGTTTACACATAAACAAATCTAGTGTTCTCCCTTGAACCACTGTTGTTTCTCTACAAAAACTCCTATCCATGCTCAAGTAAGTGTTCTGATGCCTGGATCCAAAATCTGCATCAGTTCCATTGGGACTTCATCTTCTCCTGACTGATCATGCTGGGGGCTCTGCTTGTCTCCAGCACTCCGGACCCTCAGCTACCACCACTACCTGGGACCCCCGATCGATTCAAGCTTCATGGAGTGGTGAGAACCCAGCTCATTCTCTCTCTCTAGGTATAGCCTTCTGACCCTGACTTGTGTGATCAGCTATAGTTTTGTAAACCTGATTTTTATAATCAAATTTAAGTTAGATTTAATATTATAACTGTTTTGTTTGTTTGGCTCCCCTATGTTTATTACCTGGCAATAAATAACTTTCATGATTAAGCTGGTTGCTTCTCTCCCCCGGCCCGCCCGCCTTCATGGGGTTTTTTGGTTTCCTCATTTGCTCTGCAGCAAGGCTCCTCGAACCTAAGCTAAAAGATCCCTGCAGCGCCCAAAAATCCTGTGGGGTTTGCTCATCAAGTGGGTTACTACTATAACAATTGTAACGTGAAAGTGGGAATAGAGATGTACTGAACCTGGGACATATGAGGGTGGCAGCTTGGAAGTGCTGCTCGACCCAGTCTGCTGAGTCCAGGGGCATATGAGGGTGGCAGACTGAAAGTGCTGCTCAACCTAGCCTGCTCAGGCGTGCTCTATGCCAGTGCGTTGCCCATGGCATATGAGGGTGACAGCTTGGAAGTGCTGCTCAACCAAGCCTACTGAGTCCAGGGACATATAAGGGGTCAGCTTGAGAGTGCTGATTAACCCAGTCCTCTCAGACACGCTCTGTGTGTGTGAGTGTGTGCGTCTGATTCTGGGGCTGGAAGAACCCAGCCCTGGGGAACCTAGGTCCTGCAGGACAGCTCCATTGGAAGGGAACTTGCAGCAGGGAGAAGTAGAGCTCCGTATGAGAACACAAGTGACACAAGCAATACATTGATAGAAGTACAGAACACCCCCTATCCCAGAAGAGTAACCCTAATAAATGAGCATACCCCAAAGTAACGGGCAAAGCTAGTAACAGTAACGTATGGGTTACCTAAAATCAAAAAGGTTGATATCTTAAAAGCCGATTGGATAAAGATTAAGTCATCTGTAATGCAGAACTGTATAAAAGAACATGGTCTCAAACTGGAGAAACACTGGAGTAGAAACTGAAGAATGGGACTGAAGGACCAGACTAAGATCAGAGAAGGCGAGGACTACCATGGAAGGTGGAAGAACTTCCCAGGGCCCCAAAATGTGGTCATTTGGGCCCATCTACCAATTCTGTCTCATCTGTTGTTATTTGTCTGGCATAAATGTATGTCCAGACACTATAAAGTGACAGGTTTCAGAGTGGTAGCCGTGTTAGTCTGTGTCAGCAAAAAGAACGAGGGGTACTTGTGGCACCTTAGAGACTAACAAATTTATTTGAGCATAAGCTTTCGTGGGCTAAAGCCCACTTCATCAGATGCATGCCTCTGAAAGCTTATGCTCAAATAAATTTGTTAGTCTCTAAGGTGCCACAAGTACTCCTCGTTCTTTTTTTTTATAAAGTGACAATCATTCTGTCTGAAATGATTAAACCTAAATTGGATGCACTTGTGACTCAGTGTCTCAACTTTTACCCCTAACATCTCCAATAGCGATATCTATGCCTGGATTGTGCAGCAATAGTTTTTTTGTTTTGTTTTTGTTTTTGTTAAGGAGTTACCCCCTCACCAAACACAATTTCTGAAGTGTGATTTTTCCTGTTCTGTTTTCCACAATTAAAGAAGGTCACACCTTATTCACTTGGCTCTTCATGACATACTAGATGCATCCATAGTTCTTTCACATACTCTGTGCTCTAACTCTCTGGAAGAACTGGGTAACAGTCAGGAACACTACCTACAGAAAGTGAATCAGAGTATATGCACTACACAAACAACTGAAACATCAAGCTGTATGCCTAAACTGAGTAACTGCATGATTTTATTGCTGTAACTTTTGTCCTTCCCTCACCTCACCTCCCTTTCTACTATAGGTTATCTTCACTCTCCGTGCTCATGTAAAGTTAGATTGTAAGCTCTTTACAGAACAAATAAAAAAAAGCTAATGTGCTTAAATTTATAGGGCAAACCAATACACTTTTGCAATGTGCATTCATTTTAACCTGCACACACTGTACATACTTGTTCCATGTAATGAAAGTTCCTCTCTGTGTTGAGATGCCAAGACCAGCAATTTGATTCATTTGTAGTCCTGCAGCTAAAAGTAAAAATATATTTTAAAAGTTGAGAAATCACTTTTATGCGAATATTATAACACAACATAAATATACACCTTATGGAAAGTTAGGAAATTATTCAACAAATGTAATAAATACTGATTTTTACTCATTGGACAGCTAAACAAGTGACATAACTGCTGAAATAACCAAGTACACAGCACAGATCAGCAGAGCTAGACCAATTTGTTCCAAAATAGTTGGACACATAATCCTGGATTTTACAAAAGCAACGTCTGCACATTGGCCCTTTCATTGCCTATATTTTTATTAGGCAATCCCTGTAGGCCTATTCAGGAAGCATCAAGAGGGGAAGATAACTACTGTGCCCCCATGGCAGAAGTAATGAGACTTTCAATAGGGATGTTCTAGATACCTTTGGGAGCATAACATAGGCTAGATGAAAGGCAAGAAAGTCCTATAAATAAACAAAATCACTTTTGTGTTGCATGGACAATGGAGAGGCTTCACCCTGATAATGTAGGTCTTATTGATATTATTAGTTTGTGGAAGCACTCATACAGACAAAGTATCCCTACCCCATGGAGCTCACAAATCTAAGAAAAAAATAATTTGTGATCTCTGACCTACTGAAAGGGACGTCATATAATCATTCAAACTCAAGAAGCCAGGACTCTTTAAATGAATATTTCTAGAATTAAAAGCAAACACACTAAATGTGGTCTAAAATTTATATTTTGTAAATGAATGCTTTTATAAAATCTTCTAGAAATAAGGTAATTGTGGAGACATTTCTTTCTAAATTAAAGTGAAAACAGCTGTTTTAAACAAACTTTTCCTCAGAGTTTAAACCCAAACACTGCAACTTTAATAACCTGAACATGCAGCTGACTCACTGATTTTCATTATTTATGCTGAGAAAAAAAATCAAAATACAGAAAGTGAACAAAAAGCATGACTAGCAACATGCAAACTGGATTTTAATATAGGTATTAGTAATGTAAGAAGTGTCTGTGTTCACTATATATGATTTTTAAGCTGACAATGTCCCTTTACATTTAAAAAAAAAATTAAATTGTAGAATTTCATATTTGCTGAGTGACTTACTAATTTTGTTATGACACCTTTTGCGTAATAACAAAGATTTTTTATTTTAAGTTCAAAATTAGTGTTCCAGAAATTATACAAATGTTTAAGGACTAAATTTGGTCTTCACATACCCTGAAGGGAGCTTTGGTTGATTTCAAAGGGACCTGCATGCAAGATGTCCAAAGGCTGAATTTCGCCAAAAAGATGTGTTAAGAAATCCCATTTAAACTGAAGGACTATACACAGTGAACCAAAATTAGTACTAATTTGAGATTTTTGTTGCTCTCTGGTAAGTTATTACTGAAAGCTTCATTAAAATAACTAAATAAGCCCCAATCCTGTAAACACATGCTAATGTGAAAATTTTCATGTATTAAGTTATTTAGATGCATAAGGATTTACAGGATTAGGTCGTTAGACAGTTCTTAAGGTATTTTGTAGTTTCCTATTCAGCAATATTAATATGTTTTCAGGAGATGACATGTTGTATAAATACAAAAATAACATAGATTAAATGGTTTTAGTTAACATCAGCTACTATTCTTTGGTTTCATGAATGATTACCTTGTACTGCCTCTTTTATTACATCCATGAACTGAGTCCACAGAACTTCAGGATCTAGTTCAACCCAGCCAAGATGAGGATGAAGTGTTTCTACCTGTTTGCAAGAAGTATAGTATTACTATGAACAATAACAATACTATGAGTGTCAAGGCTCCTGCAGTGTACACAATAGGGACCAGTATACATCCCTACTGTAACTCCACTGGCACACTGGAGGAATATTAGATGGATCTCACCCCTTTACTTTTAAAATGTTCCCTTTAATAAGCCCATAATACAGAAGGCTTCATCCCCAAAGCTTTAACTGGCCTTCCTGCTCACTGAAGTGGAACGAGTAGGCTCATTTCTTGCTAGGAAGGAGAAAATCCTGTCCCGACTGTGTTAATGTTTTCAAAGCAGAAAGAATTCATTTTTGTTGCACTCCAGCAGGAAGGAAATTCTGCTCAGAAAACTGAGGAGGAAGGTATAAAAAGGACTTTAATTGTAGTTTTTAAGTACAGTCTTAAATAAAAAATTTACATTTGTTGCAAGTTTAACAATTTTTTTAAAGCCACACATATTAAAAGGGATTTTTTATTTCTAAACATCTGCTCATTTATTTTATCATAATTATGTTGTTACTTTACAACTCCCATGTAAAATTAGGAAAAGTAGATAAATGCTTTGTATATTCTTTTAGATTTTGTTATCTTGGATCTTCTATTTTTCCCCTGCAAACAACAATAATCCATATTTTAGACTGATTTAAGCCAACAGGCAGGAAATCATATTAAAATCAATTATTTTAATCTTGTTTGATAGTTTTACTTTTTAGTTATTTTCCTAAAGAAAGGTTTATTCTCATTTGTTGGTATACATTGATACTTCTTTTTGCTAACCAGGAGGATATAGTATATCAGTACACATTTATTTAAACAACAATATAGTTTAACATACATCTATTCAGATTCTAAATTTAAAAAAAAAAAAAATTTTTTTGGTTAGAAATTGGTGAATGACCAAATTTGCGAGGCCTTCTACTCAACTTGATGGCATTTCTGTTTGTCTGTAACATGATGACTTCTGAACACCACATCCAATGAAATACATTTCTGGGAATGATCCAGGTCTCCTGTTGATTTTGGGGAAAATCAGAAAACTGGAATGGTGGATGTGTGGATCCTCCCATCTAACAGCTTCAACCACCTTTGTAATCCTCTATATATCAAAGAACTGGTTGACGCCAATTAATGCCTTCCAGTATAACAATACCCCTATCATCTCAGATCATCCTCCCAACAGAGTTTAACAAGTTGACAGTCTGAATGCAGGCTGGTTCCAAGGGGGTGGCGAGCAGGGCAATTGCCCTGTGCACCAACTTCCAGGAGGTGCTGGACCATTTTATTTCCCACCCCCTTGACAACTGTGGGGTAACTGAATACAATTTCTGCCCTGGTCAGCAAATTTGCTACGGCCACTCCTGCCTGAATGACTTATCTCCCAGATAGAAAGAAGAGAAATAATAATGATGGGGGAAAGGGGGCACGCTGAGCCATGGAGGGAGGAAGCATGGGGAAGCTTGGGATGGGGGCCGCACAGAGCCCTTGCATGGGGGGGCGAGAGGGGAGTGGGGGCACATACAAAGCCCCTGGCATGGGGGCAGACAGACCCTGGCATGGGGGAAGGGGGCGCACACAGATCCCCTGGTAGGGCGAGAATGTAGGATCCTGAAATGGGGAAGAAGGGGAAAATGGGGGGTATAAGGGCAAAGGGGAATGAGGGACATATGGGCACACAGCCGCTGGCACAGGAGAAGTGGAGGTAAACAGAACCTCTTTAAAGGTACGGAGTGAGAGGAGATGCACAAGTCCCTGAATTTGAGGGAGATAAAAAATTGGCACCCAGAACTTGTGGGGTGAAACGGAGGAATGCAAGAAGCCCTTGGTGTATGCAATGAGTTTGGCACAAGACTACAAAGTGTGCAACCCCTACTTTACCCAGTGATGACTAATTTTTTCGATGTGATTTGTGTCAAGCTTCATTTGGATAGAAATTGGAATTCACTTAAAATGCACAAAAATAACATTTTTAAACGGTTTCTGTATCTGCAGAAGCTACTGCTGTCAAAAACTTGTTTAGCACTTCAGCAAACTCCGGTTCCTGGTACTTAGCCAGTGACTTCCAACAGTTCAGTGGTTTGCCTTTCTTTAAAACTTCAGTAGCAAACATTTTTTTTTATTCAATTTAAATGATTCTAGAGATTATACTAAATTTAGGCCTTAACAGATTGTCAATGTAAAATTCAAATATAAACAGGTTTATTTTTTAAAAGGAAAATGTATTTTTATCAAAAAATTTGATTTAAATTAAAAAAATCCAATTTTTAAAAAGTCTTTAAATCACTGATTTTTATCTACCCTGTTCATGGCCTAAGAACAAGAAAGATTGTGGGGGTTTGTTTGTTTTTAGTAGACTGACAAGAGAAAAAAAATGCCACATAAAATAAATAAAAATGACAAACCAAAACCTTTACTTACAACACGATGAAAGTAACAAACCTTGAGTCTTATGTCAGTTTTGAATTGTGAACCTTTTCTAAAGGTCTGTATAGCTTAAAAGAAAGACTGCCCAATCACTGAATTCAGAAGCATGGTACCTGCCATATTCTAAAGTGGTCCCTACAGTCTCCACACACCAAGTATGAACCACCTCCACAAGGGACATGACTCCCAGCGCTGGTGCACTGTCTATACTGGCACGTTACATAGCTGAAACTTGCAGCGCTCAGGGGTGTGTTTTTTCAAACCCCTGAGCGAGAAAGTTGTAGCGCTGTAAAGTGTCAGCGTAGACAAGCCCCGAGAAATGTCCATACTGTATTTTCTGCTGTAATGTTCTCCAAAATGAGAAACTTACAACACTGTTTTGAGCTCAGCATTGCATGTTGAGTTGAGTGCTGTTCCAAACTAGCCTACACACCTTCGCTGACGTATCTCAATCCTAACTTAATAAATCAATGTGTATTGATCTTGTACTGGGTTTAGAAAGCAAAAACAACCCATTTTACCAACCTCTGTGGCATTTCTGTCATGTACACAATTGAGTATGAAGATGAAAAAAAATCACCAAACTTATTTGTGAGTCAGTCCCAGTCTGCACTAAAAACAGACATTTTCAAAAATTGCTTCATTCAGCACCATCAAGAGTAGTCTCAAATATTTTTTAAAAAACATTTGAAGATAGTTGTGACCAACCTATAATGACTGGTGCACTCATCTACACTGTTTTCTTAAACCAGCTTTAAAAAAAAAAAAAAAAAAAAAAATACAAAAAACAGGCTTTTTGTAGCATAGATGTGGCCTTAAAACAGGAACTGACAACCCACTAGAGTGCTGCTGAATTATAACCATGGAAAATTAAAAACAAACTTTAGCACACCATTTTCAACTGCAAAACACATGAAAGTGCTTTTATGCTAACTGTTTAACTGAATTACCACCCAACTGTTACTTCATGTATGATGGGTCACAGATGTTTTAACTGCATTAGAATATAGCTACCAGCTCAGCACTTGAGCTGTACTGCAGAGTTCTCTCTAAGGACTAACGAAAGTTATTTTTAGTGGGTATTAGCCAATTTTGTATTAAAGAAAACTACAAAAAACTCTATCAAGAGTTAAACTGAACATTAAATAGCAAATCCAATGTCTATACAAAATTTTAATACTAACCAGTCTAACAAAAAAGCTAACGTAATATACATTTTTCAAATCAAGGACAGATAAAATTATCTCTTCTGTTTCTTTGGAACTTAACACATTTGAAGTTCACCTTACTACTAATTCTATCAGTATATTATTGGTAGAATAAATTAAAAATATAAAAGGCTAAGAGATTCTTGCATCCAAAGTATAGGAATGTTCAAAGGAAACAATAGGTAGTTTTTATGTCTAATGCTGATTTTGAGCCGCTCCTGTGACCAATATAATATTCCATTTAAATACTTATACTGCACCCCAGTCATGTTCATCATCATGACATATCTGCACTCAAACTCTAATGTGAAGAAAATATTAAACAGTAGCCACTAATTCAGAGTATAATTTAATTATGCTACTTTGCAGTTATGTAGCACCTTTCATTAAAGGATGTCAAAGCACTTTGCCAACATTAAGCTTCACAACACAACTGTGATGTAGGCATTATTATACCCGTAATGTAGAGAGTTAAACTGAGGGAGAAAGATACTACATAGCTTGCCCAAGATGAGTTAAAAAAATAATCTTCAGAGTTGAGACCACAAACCAGTGCTCCTAACCCCTAATAATCTCCCTACAACAAGTGCATACTTCTCTCTTCCATCTTCCCAAGAAAGGACCTTTTCATCATCAAAATTAATGTATTTCAGTATATTCGCTGGCACAATATAGTAGGATACCCTTGTCCACTCTTGTTCCAGAACTAACACGGCTACAGCCATTTTCTGGCTGCTCACATTTTGATGTGACAATTACCCAGAGAGTATATCAAAGATGAAAATTACACTAGTTTGCAGTCCAGGATTTGCTATACTCAATCTTCAACTCATTACTGCTGAAGGAATTCTATGCCAAAAAATTAAAAATTCTGCATATTTTAAATGTGGAGGCTCCAGCATGGCAGTGGGGAGCACAGGCCACTGACTGCATGGAGGTGGGAGATCACCCTGTAGCGTAGCCCTCTCCCCGCCCTGGGACACGTACTCGGTGGTGAGGCTGCACCTGACCCTGACACACTGCAAGGGCCAGGCCTGCCCCAGAACACCCCGGGTCCTGCCCCTCCATACTATGCACACCAAGATAGCAAGTGAGATGGACAGAGTCTCGCACACATGCCCAGCTTTGACCCCAAATCCAGGTGCGGGGCAAGCAGGCTCAGCCCGGCAGGATCCAAGTGTGACGTTGCACTCTATACGATTTTATGAAAATATGCTAATGTAACTGGAATATGCTTCATACAAAAAGGTCTCTTGTAAGGTATCATTACAAAGCTTATAATCAACTGAGTGTGATCATCCTTTTTTTATAAATGTACCACTCTTGTATCTGAAACTAGAAATATGAAATATAACTCTGAGGGCCTATTGTAATTATGCAAAGTGTGGGCCATTAAAGGTGGTTTGGAATCTTAATGACTCCCATTAACCAGGCTTGACCGCAGATGGCTCTGTTTTACCTGTAAGTCTTCCTGTATACCTGTGTGCTGGCAAGTGGGCATGACATCTTATAGTGACATGTGATCATATCACCTGAACTGGAATCCATTTTTAACCTGGTGCTTTTCCATTGAGAGGAGGGGTGGGAACCCAAAGGGACAAAGGATTCCCACCTTATGCAAAAGATATATATAAGTGGGTGGAACAGAACAAAGGGGGAGACAGCCATCATGAGGAATCCCCTAGCTACCACCTGAGCTGAACAAGGGCTGTACCAGGGGAAAGGACTGTGCCCAGACTAGGAAGGTGTCCAGTCTGTGAATAAAACTTATCGAAGCATCTCTAAGGGTGAGATTTTCTGTATTCAGTTGTATTACTGTACTAGACATAGACTTGCGTGTTTTATTTTATTTTGCTTGGTAATTCACTTTGTTCTGTCTGTTACTACTTGGAACCACTTAAATCCTACTTTCTGTATTTAATAAAATCACTTTTTACTTATTAATTAACCCAGAGTATGTATTAATACCTGGGGGAGAGGGGAGGCAAACAGCTGTGCATCTCTCTCTATCAGTGTTATAGAGGGCGGACCATTTATGAGTTTACCCTGTATAAGCTTTATACATGGTAAAACGGATTTATTTGGGTTTAGACCCCATTGGGAGTTGGGCATCTGAGTGTTAAAGACAAGAACACTTATGTAAGCTGCTTTCAGTTAAGTCTGCAGCTTTGGGGCAAGTAATTCAGACCCTGGGTCTTTGTTGGAGCAGACGGGCTTAGCAAGACAGGGTGCTGGGGTCCCGAGCTGGCAGGGAAAGCAGGGGCAGAAGTAGTCTTGGCACATCAGTTGGCAGTTCCCAAGGGGGTTTCTGTGATCCAACCCGTCACACCAATTAGTGTGGGGTGATCCAGGTGTGTGGCAATCTGGGTGAGGGTGGTTCAGTGGAGGAACTGGATGCACAGGGGCTCATTGGGGGGTTCCGATGCAAGGGGAATGGGACTCTGCATGGGAGGGTCCAGGTGAAGGTGGCTGGGGCACATTGGTAGAGTGGAGGTCCGGGTGCAGCTGGTTGGGGCTCAGTGGGGTGGGGGTCCGGGTGCAGGGGGGACTCATTGCGGGGGGGTTCGAGTGCAAGGGGTGGTCTGGGTGCAGGGTGGTGGTGGGGGTCCAGATGCGGGGGGAGAGGCTCGGTGGGGATCTAGATGCAAGGGGGGGTGAGGCTTGGCAGAAGGGCCTGGGTGCAGGGGGTGACATTTGGTGGGGTGGGGTTTCAGGTGCAGGGCAGCTCAGTCAGGGGGCTCTAGGTGTGTGGGGGGCAGGTATGGGGGGTCTGGGTGCATGGGGGTTGGGCAGATGGGGGAGCAGCTCCCCGTACAGTGACCCCTCCCACTGTGACTGAGGAGTGATGGAGGTTAAAAGGGGGAGAGGGGTGCAGAGCTTCCTGCAGCCAGGGGAGGCTTCTGGGGTGGGTCTAACCCAGCCCCAGCCGCTCCTTGAAGTCCCATCCTCTGCAGCCCAACTGGGACTAGCAGCTGAGCCCGTGCAGGTACTAGCCACTGGCTAGGGCATCCAGTGATTTACCTCTCTGCCGGCTGCTCCAGGCGCTCAAAACAATGTGCCCACGCTGCTGGGGAGGGAACATGTGACTGCTTGTGACTTTCCTTTGCTTCCCTGTCAGAAAGTCATTTTTTTGTGGGGAACCAAAGAAATCTGCAGGGGACATGAATTCTGTACATGCCCAGCTGTGCAGAATTCCCCCAGGAGTAAATATCAAAAGCATTTTGATAACCAGTGGGACCATGGATCAGCCTCCAGTGAACACACAGCACTTGTTTCTAGCCCTGATAGTTAATAGACATGAAAAATAGTTCATTCTGAGAACCATCTTGGTTCTCCCTCACTTGAATTTTTATGTATCAGAGGGGTAGCCGTGTTAGTCTGAGTCTGTAAAAAGCAACAGAGGGTCCTGTGGCACCTTTAAGACTAACAGAAGTAGTCCTTCTGTTAGTCTTAAAGGTGCCACAGGACCCTCTGTTGCTTGAATTTTTATTTCATTTTAGCACCCACTAGCTCTAAAAAAAAGATTGAGCTAGAAACCAATGCTTTACACCTTCTTGCGGTGCTTGTGTTTCACGGCTCAAGTGCTGGGAGCTAGGGGCAAAAAATGGGCACACGGTGCGCTCATCGAAGGAGGAGTGGGGAGCTGCCGGTGGGTACTAAGCACTCACCAATTTTTCTCCGTGGGTGCTCCATGCAGAGCAGACAGGCCTTTGGTTTCTAAACGCTCATCCAGTTATCTTTTGCACTTCACATAACAAACCACATGCATATGAAACACATATTAAACTACCTATTACTCCATGTATCTCTTATACAGACAGAGCTTGCAAGAAGACAATCCCCCCTCCCCGGTGTAGGCAGAGTCTGTCAGTGGAGGGGCGGGGACTGGCCCATGCACGGCGGGGCTAAGGGCGGGGTGACGGCAAAGCCCCATCTCGGAGGAGCTGCCGGGGGAGAGGTAGCACGGGTTACAGTGTGCCCGGAAGGGGAAGAGGAACAAGGTCCCCATAACATGTGCTAGTGGGTGGAGCTGAGCTTCCTCCCTACCCACAGCAGCCGCCTCCTGCCCCCCCGCCACTTTCCCTCATTCACCTTCTTGCTGCTGGAGCCTCTGACTACGGCCCTCTTGTCGTAGACGTGGCAGCGCACCGTCGTGCTGCCCACATCGACCCCCACCACATACGAGGCGGAGGCGGCAGCAGCGCTCGCCAGCCCTTCCTTGCAGCGCGGCATCCCCCCACAGGGCGGCGGCGGTGGCGGTTGGGCGCGGCGCGGGAACGCGCTGACCACAGACCCGCGGCGTCCCTACGCCATGGGCGGGCCTATGGGTGGCCCGGCCGGTTGAGGAGGGAGGGGCTGGGGGCAGGAACGAACGGGGCAGGGTTGAAGCAGAGCTCGGGGGAGCTACAACTGGCTGCTAGAGGCAATGGTAAACGCTGGATCCCGCCCGTTTTGAACCCAACCCAGCCCCCTGAACGAAGACTCAGCCGAGCCACTGCTGGTACTTTAATACATAAGTGAACTAAACCCCCCGAGCAGAGAGGCCGACTACTAATGAGCCAGGTGTGCTGAACACCCGTTCAGCCTTAGGCAGGCCACGCTCCACCCCTTTCCCCAAGGCCGCACCTGCGCCCCGCCTCTTCTCACCCATGCTCCATTTCTTCCCGCCCAGCCTCCTGAACGCCTCGGAACAGCTGATCTGGGCAGGGTGGGGGTAGAGGAAGGAGCTGAGGGGGGGCTGCCGGTGGGTGCTTAGCACTTACCATTTTTTCCAGCCCTGGAGCACCCATGGACTCGGCTCTTATGGCGCCCCAGCCAAGCCTCATGGCAGCACAACACAGGTGCAAAAACTCACATCCTGCCAATTTTTTCTTCCCATCCCCAAATTCTGATGCCTAATCAGAGGAGGAGTGGAAGCTCCTGATACAGCAGTCAATCCAGATGGTCATAGATCCTAGCACTGTAGCACAAATAGCGCTTGATCTAGTCAGTGTGTGGCCCAAATCTCTAATTTACCCCACAAATAGAGAATAAGTGTGGACACTGCTGCTGCTGCTAAACACAGCAGTCTGATAAATACCCAGATTTGGCACCTTGAATCTCCCAGTTTTTAGCCCCCAACTCCCAAAATTCGAGAATACGATTAGTCACTCTTATTGCACTTTAAAAATCTGGACACTGATGTGCTCCATCCCAATAGTGCTGCAAAAACTCAGGTCTGGATCTACCAGCTTCGTCCAAACTTTGGTCACAAACCCAGAAATTGTACTATCTTTTTATATTGTCTGCATCATTTAAGGGAAATGAAGGAGAAATTGATAGCAATATATAAATCAGAAGGTAGGAACTGTAGAAAATTGATAATGGAAGTCAAGGGACACAAGAAGAAATCTATGGCCACCAGAGTCAAGGATGGTAAGGAGATTTTAAAATACGTTAGGAACAAAAAGAATTTGACAATGGTATTAGTCCATTACTGAATCATAGAAGATTAGTGTTGGAAGACACCTCAGGAGGTCATCTAGTCTAACTCCCTGCTCAAAGCAGGACTAAACCCAACTAAATCATCCCAGCAAGGGCTTTGTCAAGCCGGGCCTTAAAAACCTCTAAAGATGGAGATTCCACCACCTCCCTCAGCAACCCTTTCCAGTACTTCACCACCCTCCTAGTGAAATAGTTTTTCCTAATATCCAACCTGGACCTCCCCCACTGCAACTTGAGACCATTGCTCCTTGTTCTGTCATCTGCCACCACTGAGAACAGCCTAGCTCCAGCCTCTTTGGAACCCCCCTTCAGGTAGTTTAATGCTGCTATCAAATGTCCCCTTGCTCTTCTCTTCTGCAGACTAAATAAGCCCAGTTCCCTCAGCCTCTTCTCATAAGTCATGTCCCCCAGCACCCTAATCATTTTCGTTGCCCTTGCTGGACTCTCTCCAATTTGTCCACATCCTTTCTGTAGTGGGGGGCCCAAAACTGGATGCAATACTCCAGATGTGACCTCACCAGTGCCGAATAGAGGGGAATAATCACTTCCCTCGATCTGCTGGCAATGCTCCTACTAATGCAGCCCAATAGGCCATTAGCCTTCTTGGCAACAAGGGCACACTGTTGACTCATATTCAGCTTCTCGTCCACTGTAATACCCTGGTCCTTTTCTGCAGAACTGCCGCTTAGCGAGTTGGTCCCCAGCCTGTAGCAGTGCATGAAATTCTTCCATCCTAAGTGCAGAACCCTGCACGTGTCCTTATTTAACCTTATCAGATTTCTTTTGGCCCAATCCTCCAATTTTTCTAGATCACTTTGGACCTTATCCCTACCCTCCAACATACCTACTTCTCCCCCTAGTTTAGTGTCATCCGTGAACTTGCTGAGGGTGCAATCCATCCCGTCATCCAGATCATTAAGATGTTGAACAAAACCAGACCCAGGACCGACACCTGGGGCACTCCACTTGATACCAGCTGCGAACTAGACATGGAGCCATTGATCATTACCCGTTGAGCCCGACGATCTAGCCAGCTTTCTATCCACCTTATAGTCCATTCATCCAGCCCATACTTCTTTAACTTGCTGGCAAGAATACTGTGAGAGACCGTATCAAAACTTTGCTAAAGTCAAAGTATATCATGTCCACCACTTTCCCCATATCCACAGAGCCAGTTATCTCATCATAGAAGGCAATCAGGTAGGTCAGGCATGACTTGCCCTTGGTGAATCCATGTTGACTGTTCCTTATCACCTTCCTCTCCTCCAAGTGCTTCAAAATGGATGCCTTGAGGACCTGCTCCATGATTTTTCCGGGGACTGAGCTGAGGCTGACTGGTCTGTAGTTCCCCGGATTCTCCTTCTTCCCTTTTTAAAAGAAGGGCACTATATTAGCCTTTTTCCAATCGTCCGGGACCTCCCATGATCACCATGAGTTTTCAAAGATAATGGCCAATGGCGTTTCAATTACATCAGCCAAATTCCTCAGCACCCTCAGATGAATTGCATCCGGCCCCATGGTCTTGTGCATGTCCAGCTTTTCTAAATAGTCCTTAAATCTGTTCTTTCACCACTGGGGGCTGCTCACCTCTTCACCATACTGTGCTGCCCAGTGCAACAATCTGGGAGCTGACCTGGTCTGTGAAGATCAAGGCAAAAAACATTGAGTACTTTAGCTTTTTCCACATCATCTGTCACTATGTTGCCTCCCATTCAGTAAGGATCCCACATTTTCCCTGACCTTTTTCTTATTGCTAACTTACCTGTAGAAACCCTTCTTGTTACCCTTCACATTCCTTGCTAGCTGCAACTCCAGTTGTGCTTTGGCCTTCCTGATTACACCCCTGCATGCTCAAGCAATATTTTTATACTCCTCCCTAGTCATCTGTCCAAGTTTCCACTTCTTGTAAGCTTCCCTTTTTGTGTTTAAGCTCACCAAAGATTTCTCTGTTAAGCCAAGCTGGTCACCTGCCATATTTGCTATTCTTTCTGCACATCGGGATGGTTTGTTCCTGCACCCTCAATAAGGCTTCTTTAAAATACAGCCAGCGCTCCTGGACTCCTTTCCCCCTCATTTTAGCCTCCCAGGGGATCTTTCCCATCAGTTCCTTGAGGGAGTCAAAGTCTGCTTTTCTGAAGTCCAGGGTCCGTATTCTGCTGCTCTCCTTTCTTCCTTCTGTCAGGATCCTGAACTCAACCATCTCATGGTCACTGCTGTCCAGGTGCCACCCACTTCTACTTCCCCTACCAATTCTTCCCCATTTGTGAGCAGCAGGTCAAGAGGAGCACAGCCCCTAGTTGGTTCCTTCAGCACTTGCACGGGGAAGTTGTCCCAAACACTCTCCATAAACTTCCTGGATTGTCTGTGCACTGCTGTGTTGCTCTCCCAGCAGATGTCAGGGTGATTGAAGTCCCCCATGAGAACCAGGACCTGTCATCTGGAAACTTCTGTTAGTTGTCCGAAGAAAGCCACGTCTACCTTATCCTCCTGGTCTGGTGGTCTATAGCAGATGCTCACCATGATGTGACCTTTGTTGCTCTCGCCTCTAAACATAACCCAAAGACTCTCAACAGGCTTTTCTCCAATTTCATACTGGGCGCCATCAAGGGGGCTGCTTGCTCCCCCTACCCTCAGTTCCTTCTTGCCAGACAACTCTGACAGAGGGGAAGGAGGGTGGGTCATGGAATACACCTGAGCAACACATCTTGAAGAATGCCAGTTATGGAACAGGTAACTGTCCTTTCTTCTTTGAGTGATTGCTCATGTGTATTCCACTATAGGTGACTCCAAGCTATACCTGATGGAGGCGGGTAGGAGTTTAAGACTAAAGTTTTAAGGGTTACCCGGCCAGAGCACCGCCGTACCAAACCCGGCGTCATCCCTTGCTTGGGAGACAATCGCATAGTGCGATGAGAAGGTGTGGACAGAGGACCACGTAGCGGCCCTATAGATGTCCTGAATAGGGACATGAGCCACATAGACCGCAGACGAGGCCTGGGCTCACGTCGAATGAAGCCTTCACAATAGGAGGCAGGGGAACCCCTGCCAGGTCATAACAGGTGCGAATACACGAGGTGATCCAGCGGGAGATCCGCTGGGTGGACACCAGTCGTCCCCTCATGCGCTCGGCCGAAGCAGTGAACAGCTGGGGAGACTTCCTAAATGGCCTGGTTCTGTCCAGATAAAAGGCCAGCGCTCTGCGCACGTCTAACATGTGCAGGCAGCGTTCCTCATTGGAGGAATGGGGCTTAGGACATAGGATTGGGAGGAAAATATCCTGATCCATGTGAAAAGCCGAGACAACCTTCGGCAAAAAGGCGGGGTGAGGGCGGAGCTGAACCTTGTCCTTATGGAAGACCGTATACGGTGGTTCAGAGGTCAGGGCCCTGAGCTCGGAGATCCGGCGGGCTGAGGTGATAGCTACTAAGAACGCCACCTTCCACGACAAGTGGGACCACGAACACGTGGCTAATGGCTCAAAAGGGGCCCCGTGAGGCGGGAGAGTACCAGGTTTAGGTCCCAGAGGGGAACCGGAGGTCTGGCGATCTAACCCTTTCAGGAACCGGGCCGTCATGTGATGAGAAAACACAGACAGGCCCTGCACTGGGGGGTGGAAAGCCGAAATGGCCGCCAGGTGCACCCTGATGGAGGAGGGCGCCAGCCCTTGGGTCCTAAGAGACAGGAGGTAATCGAGGACAAGTTGGATAGATGCAGAAGAGGGAGAGGAACCTCTATCCCTCGCCCACATAGAGAACCTATACCACTTAGCCAGGTAGGTTCAACGCGTGGAGGTTTCCTACTTTCCAGCAGGACCCTTCTCACATCCTCCGAACACCTGCCTTCCTCCTCATTCAACTATGGAGCAGCCACGCTGTCAGGTGGAGCGGGGCGAGGTTGGGGTGGAGGAGACGACCTTCCTCCTGCGAGAGGAGGTCCGGGCGGAGCGGCAGCCTGCGAGGGGGGGCCGCTGAGAGTTGCAGTAGGGTCCCGTACCAATGTTGACAGGCCCAATCTGGGGCTATGAGGATAACCCGCGGCCATCTGACTTCACCTTCTCTAAGACCCTGCCTATTAGGGGGAAGAGCGGGAAGGCGTACAACAGGGGCCCTGACAATGGGAGCAGGAACGCATCCGATATCGCCCCGTCGCCCTCTCCCGCCCTGGAGCAGAATCGGGGACACTGGCGATTCTGGGCGGTGGCGAACAGGTCTACCTGGGGAGTACCCCACTGCAGGAAGATCCACCTGGCCACCTCCTTGTGCAGGGACCACTCGTGTTGTTGGGAAAAAACCCTGCTCAGGCAGTCCGCGAGTGTGTTGCTCTTGCCGGGCAGGTAAAAGGCCCGCAGGAGTATATTGTGGGCTATACAGAACTCCCACAGGAGCTGGGCTTCCTGGCATAAGGCCTGGGAACGGGTGCCCCCTGCTTGTTGACGTAATACATGGCAGTCGTGTTGTCCGTGAGGACTCTGATCACCTTCCCCTGTATGTGGTGGCAAAAGGCCACGCACGCCAGGCGCACGGCCCTGAGCTCTCTGACGTTTATGTGGAGGGTCAGTTCCTCGGGCGACCACATACCCTGGGTCCTGAAGTCCCCCACGTGAGCTCCCCAGCCCAGGTCCGAGGCATCCGACACTAAATCTAGTGAGGGAGAGGGCTCTCGGAAGGGAATACCCAGGAGCATGTTGTTTGGGAGAGACCACCATTGAAGGTGTTCCACCACCGTTGGCAGCACCGTGACGACCTTGTCCAGGCCATCCCTGGCCTGGGAGTATCAGGAGGCCAGCCAAAGCTGAAGGGGCCTCATCCGAAGCCTGGCACGTCGCACCACATAGGTGCATGCTGCCATGTGGCCTAGGATTTGTAGGCACACCCGTGCCGTGGTTACCAGAAAGGCCGTGACCGAGGCGATGAGAGCATTGAGCGTCTCGAATCTGTCCTGTGGGAGGGAGGCTGTGGCCACCCGGGAATGTAGCAGCGCCCCTATAAAGCTTATGTGCTGAACGGGGATTAACGTGGATTTCTCCTCGTTTACCAATAGGCCTAGAGCTGCGCAGGTGTCCAGCAGGAAACTCATCTGCTGCCGCACCAGAGAACGAGACCGGCCCTTGAGGAGCCAGTCGTCGAGGTAGGGGAAGATCTGCAGCCCTTTCCTCCTGAGGTGGGCTGCCACCACCGCCATACACTTTGTAAATACCCTTAGGGCAGTAGAGAGGCCAAAGGGGAGGACCGTAAACTGGAAGTGGTCCTGACCCACCAGGAAACGGAGGAAGCGCCTGTGTCCCTCAAAAATGTGGATGTGAAAGTACGCATCCTGGAGGTCCAGCGCCGTAAACCAATCCCCCTGGTCTAGGGATGGAATAATAGAGGCCATGGACACCATGCGGAATTTACAACAAACCAGGAACTGGTTGAGATTCCGCAGGTCGAGGATGGGCCGAAGCCCGCCCTTCGCCTTCGGGATGAGGAAATCCCTGGAGTAAAAATCCCTGCCCTGGTATTCCCGAGGTCCCCTTTCCACCGCTCCCAGGGAGAGGAGGCACTCCACCTCCTGGTGGAGGAGGAGGGCATGCTCTGGGACCCCGGCCAGCTGCCCGGACGGGGGACAGTTGGGAGGGGTTGAAACAAACTGCAACCTGTACCCTTGGGAGATGGTGCTGAGGACCCACTGGTCCGACGTTATCCGGGACCATTGCAGTTGGAAGGCCGATAAACGGTTCATAAAAGGCAACTTTATTAACTGGGTGGGGGGGTGCACTAGCAACAGGCCTGGTGACCCCCCTCAACGAGTCAAAAACGCCGTTTTCCCGGCCGTTTGGCCTTCGAAGCCCCAGGCCATGGGGCCGAATGGGATTGGCGTTGGGACCGACGCCTTTGTTCCCTCTGCCGCTTAGGCGGGGGTTCGTATCTGCCCCGAGCCGGAGGAGCAGAGGTTTGAGGCCTGGGCTTGTCCTTAGGAGCGGGACGTAGAGGCCCAGCATCTGCAGGGTGGTGCAGGAGTCCTTCATCCCGTGCAGACGGGTGTCTGTCTGTTCCGCAAATAGGGCCTTGCCATCAAACGGCAGGTCCTGCATTATGGATTGGGATTCGACCGACAGCCCCAAGAGCGAGAGCCACGACGCCCATCGCATGGAGACTGCGGAAGCCATCGAACGAGCGGCTGTGTCCACTGCATCCGAAGCCGCCTGGAGAGCTGCCTTGGCCGCTGCCGCACTCTCGTCAATCAGAGCCCGGAACTCCTTTCCATCTTTATCCTGAAGAAGGGGCTCAAACTTGGGGAGGGATCCCCAGAGATTAAACTTGTACCGGCTCAGCAGTGCCTGGTGGTTGGCCACCCTGAGCTGGAAATTCGCAGACGAATAAACCTTTTTTCCAAAGGTATCCAGTCTACTTGAGTCCTTGTCTTTTGGTGTGGGCGCGGGATGGCCATTCCGCTCACGGTGGTGGACCGACTCTACCATCAAGGAGTTCAGAGCTGGGTGGGTGTATAAGTACTCGTGGCCCCTTGTGGGGACGAACTACTTCCTCTCGGCCTTTTTGGAAATAGGCCCAAGAGAGGCCGGGGTCTGCCAGAGGCCAGTGGTAATGTTGGCTACTCCCTGATGGAATGGGAGGGCCACACGCCCCGGTACTGAGGAGGCAAGGACATTGAACATGGTATCGGAGGGCTCCTCCATCTCCTCAGCCCGGAGCTCGAGGTTTGCTGCCACCCTCCTAAGCAGCTCTTGATGCGCTTTGAAGTCCTCTTGGGAAGAGGGAGGCGGCACCACAACTGAATCACCCGCGCCGAAGAGGTGGATGGAGCGGTGCCTTCAGCCACCAACGGCATCATGGGATTGATGTCGGGTCCGGTGCCGGAGTTGGTGCCGCGGGTTCGGCGCCCACGGTCTGATCCCGGTGCCGGGGAGGTGACGCAAGGCAGCCCTGAGAGGCTCCCGCCATGGAGCGAGGTCCCGGCTGCGCAGATGCCTGAGGCCACGGTGCCCACTGGCACCATTGTCATTGCCAGGGAACGGCCTGGAAATGAGACGCATCGGGCGCTGGTAGGGCTGGTTGCTCCTGCGGTGCGGTGCGGCCCGGGAAGAGACGGCTGCGCACCAACGCCGAAGTCCGAGAGGAGCGCATGGTGCCGTAAGAGCGACTGGAGCGGTCTCTATCATGATGGCTCCTACCCCGAGACTTCGACCTGGAGGAAGTCGAGAGATAGATGTCCGAGGAGCTGTCTCTGTACTCCCTGCGGCGCCTGTGGCCACGGCGCCTCAGTGCCGGGGACTCTCTGAACGCACCCCGAGCATGGCCTCTGTGATGGCGGGCGCTTGAGTATGAGCGTCGGTGCCGACGGTGTCGCGACCTGTTCCTCTTGGACTGGCTGGAGGAGGCATGCACACCTCAGGCGAGGCTCGCGCAGATGGGACCGGGCTACTCCGCTCAGCACGAGTCGGAGGTCTATGTCCCAATGGGGATCGTGGGCTGCCCAACTCGGGTCTGGCCTCACCTTTCTCCTTCTCTCGGCGCCGCTGAGTCTTCCCTTGCTTCTTAGCAGGGGAGCGGTGCCGGCTCGTCGACGGTGCCTCGCTGCGCACCGAGGACGTGGTACCGGGCGCGGAATCAGGATGGCGCACCGGAGGCACTTCGCTACGCGCCGAAGACGAGGTGCCCGGCACAGGGTCAGCTCGACGCGCCAGTGCCGGGGCCAATGCCGACTCCATTAGGAGAGCTCGGAGTCGGATCTCACGCCCCTTCTTTGTTCGCAGCTTGACGGAGCGGCAAATTTTACACTGCTCACTAATGTGAGCCTCGCCCAGACAGCGAAGACACTCAGTGTGTGGATCGCTTCTGGGCATGGAGTTGCGACAGGAGTCGCACGACTTGAAGCCTGGGCCACGGGACATGTCCCGAGCCAGGCACTCGCGAAAGAAAGTTCAGCAAGAAAAGTCAGTGAAAACTGGATACCACTAAGCTATAACGCTGCAGCCAAGGCTGGAGCACAAAGTTCTGACTACCTTCACTGGCAGCAAGAAGGAACTGAGGGTGGGGGGAGCACGCAGCCCCCATTATGGCGCGAAATACCAGCACCACTCCAGGGGTCGCAGCTGTGCTCCCCCACTACGGATACTGCTAAGGGAAAAACTTCTGGCACCGGTGCACGTGGCGAGCATGCACACCTATAGTGGAATACACCTGAGCAATCACTCGAAGAAGAACTAGCCGATTGCACTGCTCTACAGCCAAAATGCTTCTGAAATAAATGTAGTCAAACTTTACTAATTCTGGGTCACTGAGAATGAAAATGATGCTTAAAATTGTTGATTGGCTCTAGTTTTCAAGATATGCTATTGGGTCAGTATATACGACCCTTGACTTGGGAATGGCAGAGGATAAGTGAGTTATAAAGGGAAGGGATCTCAATTTAAACCAGAAATGACTAAAATACATCTTTGACTGGATCTATGAATAAATCTATGACTGGGTTTGGACAGTACTTGCTTTTTAGGCAAAACAGTGAATGATGCAATCTGAAGCTGGTATTGCGTCATACATGATATGAATTGCATCATGTTATTCCTAGAAGTCATGGATGATGCAATCATAACGAAGCTTACATCACTCTGCTGAACAAATTGCCCTATATCAGCTCTAGAAATCATACAGTATCGTGCTCTCTTATTTGTCAGTGTTTGATTTTGCAAAGGGACACATTTCTGTTTAGCCAAAGTGAGCAGAGATGCCTCGTACTTGTGTGAACAGTGCAGATAACTTCTGCTATGTTTGTGGTGAAGTGACTTTTGCATCACAAAAGCGCAGTATAACCACTATGGTTAAGAAAGCCTATCACCTTTATTTTGGCTGTAAAATTGGAGATCAGGACAAGAGGTGGGCCCCACACATATGCTGCAACACTTGTGCAACAGATCTTCGCCAGTGGTTGAACAGGAAAAGGAAATCTATGCCTTTTGCAGTGCCAATGATTTGGAGAGAGCCAACAGATCATACCAGCAATTGTTACTTCTGCATGGTGCCTCCAGTTGGGAAAGGTGTGTCAAAGAAGAAAAAAAGTGGACTGTGCATTATCCAAACATTCCATCAGCTATACGCCCAGTACCCCACGGAGAAGGACTGCCGGTTCCTGATGCACCAGAATCATTCTCACTTGAGTCAGACGAGGAAGAGGAAGAGGATGAAACTTCTGGTCCTGAGCCATCAATGTCACAGGACCCACATTTTCTCCCATCCTCCTCCTCTGAACCACACCTCATAACACAAGGTGAACTGAATGACCTTGTCAGGGATTTGGAACTACCCAAGAGTAAGGCAGAGCTGTTGGGCTCCAGACTACAGCAGTGGAATCTCCTGGCAGGTGATGTTAGGGTTTCCATGTTCCGTGACCGTCAAAAGGATCTTGTCCCATTCTTCTTCATGGAAGGTGATCTTGTAGCCTGCAACAACATCGATGGTGTGATGGCAGCCCTCAACATCGTTCATGATCCAGATGAGTGGAGACTGTTCATTGATTCATCGAAGACTAGTCTTAAAGCTGTTTTACTGCATAATGGCAATGTTTTGCCATCAATTCCAGTTGGTCATGCAGTCCATATGAAGGAAACCTATGACAACATGAAACAACTTTTGAGGTGCATAAACTATGACCAACATCAGTGGCAGCTCTGTGGCGATTTGAAGGTTGTTGCTCTCTTGCTTGGTCTGCAAACTGGATACACAAAGTACTGCTGTTTTCTCTGCGAATGGGATAGTCGTGCAAGAGATTCCCACTACATCAAGAAAGATTGGCCACTCCGACAGTCATTGGAGCCTGGGAGGAAAAGTGTTCAGCATCCACCACTTGTTGAATCAAGGAAGATTTTACCACCACCCGTACACATCAAGCTGGGTCTGATGAAGAACTTTGTCAAGGCCATTGACAAAACACAAGCAGCTTTCAGGTACCGCCGTGGAAAATTTCCAAGGTTAAGTGAAGCTAAGATAAAGGAAGGTGTCTTTGTTGGTCCTCAGATTCGTGAACTTCTTCGAGATGATGCATTTGACCATGCACTGTGTGGCAAGGAAAAGACGGCATGGAAAGCCTTCCAGTTAGTGGCAGTAAATTTTCTCGGAAACAACAAGGCAGACAACTACAGGTTGTTGGTGGAAATCCTCCTCAGGCATACAAAAGCCTTGGTTGCAACATGTCACTAAAGATACGTTTTTTGCACTCTCATCTAGATTTTTTTCCACCGAACTGCGGAGCAGTGAGCGACGAGCGATTTCACCAGGACATTGCAACAATGGAGAAACGCTATCAGGGCAAATGGAGCCCATCAGTGCTTGCAGACTATTGCTGGACAGCGACAAGAGATGCTCCATTTAATGAATACAAGAGACAAGCCAAGAAGCGCCGAGTAGACACTGAATAGGACTAAACTATGTACATAATAGTTTTTTGCCTTTTGTTTCATAATAAATTTTATTTATATAACCCTTTTGCTGATTTTTAAAGTGTTACATAAACAGGACAGGTGAAATATTATCCTGTAAAACAACCATAAACACATGAAAAGACCTAGGTTTACAATTTATGATTAAAACTCTACTATCTACATAATATACATAGACATAAAATGTAAAAACTTAAATATCTTAGAAACAGTAGCCAATCAGTTGTTTTAATTGTCATATTTGAATTCAGCACATCAAAATACATAATAAATAGCACATTTTATCTCTGAAGCAGACGACTTCTCAAAAATTGTAGACCAATGTTGCCCTACTTTCTCAGTATGAATCAGGAGGCCTCCCCTGTTTCACCCTTCTCCTTGTGTTTCCTCCCGGTATCTCGCTTCCCCACTTACCTCAGGGCTTAGGTCTCCATCCCCCGGTGAACCTAGTTTAAAGCCCTCCTCACTAGGTTAGCAAGCCTGCCTGCAAATATGCTCTTCCCTCTCTTCGTTAGGTGGATCCCATCTCTTCCTAGCAATCCTTCTTCCTGGAACAACATCCCATGGTTGAAGAATCCAAAGCCCTCTCTCCGATACCACCTGCGCAACCACGCATTTACTTCCACAATTCGATGGCCCCTACCTGGACCTTTTCCTTCAACAGGGAGGATGGACGAGAAAAAACGGTTACTCACCTTCTTGTAACTTGTTCTTCGAGATATGTTGTTCATGTCCATTCCAACCAGGTGTGGGCGCACCGCGTGCACGCCAGGCAGAAGATTTTCCCCTCAGCAGCATCTGTAGGGTCAGCCTGGGCGCCCCCTGGAGTTGCACCTTCATGGTGCCCAATATAGCGCCCTGCCGACCCTCCACCCCCTCAGTTCCTTCTTGCCGGCTGCTCCGACAGAGGGGTAGGAGGGTGGGTATTGGAATGGACAACACATCTCAAAGAACAAGTTACGAGAAGGTGAGTAACTGTTTTTCTTCTTCGAGTGCTTGTTCATGTCCATTCCAACCAGGTGACTCACAAGCCAAAGTTCAGGAGGTGGGGTTGGAGTCATCCACGGATTGGAGCATGGCTCGTCCAAAGGCCGCGTCGTCTCTGGCCTGTTGTGTGATCACATAGTACGTCGTAAACGTGTGTATCGAGGACCGCGTTGCCGCTCTGTAGATTTCCTGGGTGAGGACCTGCACCAGGAATGCAGCTGAGGAGGCCTGAGCCCTGGTGGAGTGTGTGGTGATCAGCGGAGTGGGCACCTTCACCAGGCCGTAACACTCCCAAATGCATATGATCCGATCCACGAGGAGATGCGTTGGGATGAGATGGGGAGACCCTTCATCCTGTCTGCCACCGCTACGAATAACTGGACATATTTTCAGAACAGCTTAGTTCTCTCTATATAGAAGGCCAGCGCTCTGCGGACATCCAATGAGTGAAGCCCTCGCTCCCTGAATGCGGCATAGGATAGAACACTGAGAGGAAGATGTCCTGGTTGATCTGAAACTGGGAGACAACATTAGGGAGAAAGGCCGGGTGTGGCCTGAGCTGAACCTTGTCCTTATGGAATACTATGTAAGGGAGCTCAGATGTAAGGGCCCTGAGCTCCGACACTCTCCTAGCTGAGGTTATCGCCAACAGAAACGCCACCTTGTATGAGAGATAAAGCAGGGAGCACGTCACCACTGGCTCAAATGGAGGGACCGTAAATCTGGCGAGGACCAGGTTAAGGTTCCAAGCTGGGACAGGCTGACATGTTTGCAGGTAGAGTCTGTCAAGGCCTTTGAGAAAACGGCTGACCATAGAGTTCACAAAGACTGAGTGGCTGGCTGTGCCTGGATGGAAGGCTGAGATGGTGGCCAAGTGGACCCTTATTGATGACATAGACAGAGTCTGTTGTTTAAGATGATGCAGGAGGTAGTCCAATATAAATGGGATCGAGGCGACTGTCGGTGACTGATGGTGCTGCTCCGACCAGAGAGAACCTCTTCCACTTGGCAAGGTACGTTGCCCTTGTGGAGGGCTTCCTACTGCCAAGGAGAACTTGTCTGACTCGATCAGAACAGGACAGTTCCATGGCATTTAGCCATGGAGCATCCATGCAGTGAGGTGGAGCGACTCTAAGTTCGGGTGCCGGAGGCAGCCATGATCCTGCATGATCAGGTCCGGGACCAACGGTAAAGTGACTAGGATTGCCACAGACATTTCCAGGAGCGATGTGAACCAGTGCTGGTGTGGCCAGGCTGGAGCTATCAATATGTCCCAGTCCCTTTGGACCTTGAGGAGCACCTTGTGGACCAACGGTACCGGTGGGAACGCATAAAGCAGACGGTCCCCCCACGGGAGAAAAAAGGCATCCATGATGGAACCTGAGCTGTGATTCATGAAGGAGCAAAATAGTTGACACTTCCTGTTGCTGCATGTGGCGAACAGGTCTATTTGGGGAAAGCCCCAGAGATGGAAAATTGAGCTCACTACGTCCGGCCGGAGGGACCACTCGTACCCGTGAAAAACTCGGCTGACACTGTCTGCCAGCTCATTTTGTATCCCGGGGAGGTATGATGCCTGCAGGTGTATCGAGTGCTCTACACAGAAGTCCCACAGCATGAGGGCTTCCTGGCACAGGGGAGAGGAGTGTGCACCTCCGTTTGTTGATATAAAACATGTTGACCGAAACAGAAGTTGGAAATAAAAGTAGCCCAGATCTTTCGGTCTTAGGTTCGCCCCCTACCCATATCTGTCACCGGGGGTTTGTATTTCATAGAAAACTCCACAGAATTAAGGTGCAACAAGGTTTATTAAAGGGAGAAAATGACAAGGACCCCAAAAATAACAAGGGGGGAGGGGAAACAGGTGATAACAGGGCAAATAGCAAACAAGACAGGCTGTATCAATAGGGAACTGTACAAAAAGGCACACAGTGATTACAGTACCATCTCCAGCAGCTTGTGGTACCGCTGTCTCTCTTCTTTTTAGGCTGGCACAGCGCGGCAGGTTGCTGGATCCTCTGGATGAAAGCAGGATCTTGAAGCAGGGCTGGACGAGCTCTTCTTTCAGGTGAGTTGCTGAGTTCTACCCTCCCTTTGCCCTTTACCTGCATCGTCGTGTGTGTAGTGAGCGAATCTGCGTCGTCGTGCGTGCAGTGTGCGAATCTCCCAAAAGATAGAATGAGTGTGTGTAAGAGAGAAATTCCCTAACAAGAATAACCCATGTGAGGCGAATGGCCTACCCTTAATTGTCTGTTCTGCACTCAGACGGGCAGCCCCGATCTGATCTGAACACTACCTTATATAGACTTCTAGTTACTGGGCAGATTATGTGATTGACAGTTCCCTTTTCCTGCCTAAAGCAGAAAAGGGCGCCAAACTGGGGTGGGGAAGGAACAAGAAGGCTCACAAACATGGACGCCTAGTTGTCCTTAAGAGGATCAAGATGGCCTCAAGATTTTTGCCTCTACAGGGGAGGTATGATGCCTGCAGGTTTATCGAGTGCTCTACACAGAAGTCCCACAGCATGAGGGCTTCCTGGCACAGGGGAGAGGAGTGTGCACCTCCGTTTGTTGATATAAAACATTGCAGTGGTGTTGTCCATGAGGACTGATACACATCTGCCTGATGTGTGGGCTCTGAAAACCTGGCATGCCAGGCGCACCACTCTCAGTTCTCTGACATTGATACGCTGAGCGAGGTCTACCTGAGACCAGAGGCCCTGAGTCCTCAGGTCTTCCAAATGTGCTCCTCAGCCCAGATCCAAGGCATCTCTCACTAATGAGAGGGATGGCTGGGGGCTGGCGAAAGGTACACCTCTACCCCGATATAACGCGACCCGATATAACACGAATTCTGATATAAAGCAGTAAAGCAGTGCTCCGGGGGGGGCGGGCTGTGCACTCTGGCGGATCAAAGCAAGTTCGATATAACGCGGTTTCACCTATAACTCGGTAAGATTTTTTGGCTCCCGAGGACAGCGTTATATCGAGGTAGAGGTGTACTCCCACACAAACTACCTGTGGGTCGAGCCACCACAGGAGGGAATCTAATATGGGGCGAGGCAGGGTTACAATGCCATCCAGAGTGTCTTGAGCCGGTTGATAAACCAATGCTAGCCATGACTGGAGTGGGCGAAGTCTGAATCTGGCATGCTGAACTACGTAGGTACACGCAGCCATATGCCCCAGCAGTTTCAGGCAGTTCCTTGCTGTGGTTGTAGGGAACTGTCTGAGGCCCCGTATGATGTCCCCAGAGACCGAAACCTGGCTTCCGGGAGGTACGCCCTGGCTTGAGTCGAGTCCAGTACAGCACCTATAAACTCTAGCCTCTGTACTGGAGACAGTGTGGATTTGGCCTCGTTGAGAAGGAGACCTAGTTCAAGGAAGGTCCTTCTTAAGAAGGTCCTTCTTTCGGGGGGAGGGATAGCTCAGTGGTTTGAGCATTGGCCTGCTAGACCCAGGGTTGTGAGTTCAATCCTTGAGAGGGCCATTTAGGCATCTGGGTCAAAAATCTGTCTGGGGATTGGTCCTGCTTTGAGCAGGGGGTTGGACTAGATGACCTCCTGAGGTCCCTTCCAACCCTGATATTCTATGATTTCTATGAAGCCAACCTGCTCCTCCACTTGGGATCTGGAGTGGCCTTTGATCAGCCAGACGTTGAAGTATGGGAAAACCTGTATCTGGCGCTTGCGCAGGAACGCCGCAACAGGACTGCCATGCATTTGGTGAAAATTCGAGGTGCTGCTGACAGGCCAAAAGGGAGGCCAGTAAACTGATAGTGGCTGCTGTTCACCACAAATCTGAGGTAATGTCTGTGAGGTGGAAATATTGCTATGTGGAAATAAGCGTCCTTCAAGTCGAGGGCAGCGTACCAGTCTCCTGGATCCAACAAGGGGATAATGGAGGTCAAGGAGACTATGCGGAACCTGAGTTTCTTGACAAACTTGTTGAGCTCCCGCAGCTCCAGGATGGGTCTGAGGCCACCCTGGGCTTTCGGTATTAGGAAATACCGGGAGTAGAAGCCCTTGCCACTTTGGTCCTGAAGAACCTCTTCCACTGTCCCTACCGAGAGGAGGGAGTGCACTTCCTGAATTAGAAGTTGCTTGTGAAAGGGGTTCCTGAAGAGGAATGGGGAAGGGGGGTGGAAGGGCGGAAGGGCACAGAATTGGATGGAATATCATAGAACCATAGAATATAAGGGTTGGAAGGGACCTCAGGAGGTCATCCTAGTCCAACACCCTGCTCAAAGCAGGACCAATCCCCAACTAAATCATCCCAGCCAGGGCTTTGTCAAGCCTGACCTTAAAAACCTCTAAGGAAGGAGATTCCACCACCTCCTTAGGTAACCCATTCCAGTACTTCACGACCCTCCTAGTGAGAGAGTTTTTCCTGATATCCAACCTAAACCTCCCCCACTGCAACTTGAGACCATTGCTCCTTGTTCTGTCATCTGGTACCTCTGAGAACAGCTCTACCATGCGGAGCACCCAACGGTCCGAGGTGATACGGGACCAAGCACGGTAGAAAGGGGATAGACGGGACGAGAGGGCAAGAGGGGATGGATGCAGATCTTGAACTGGTGAGCCGTCCTCGACCGCACCTTCAAAAGGGGGGGCTGGAGCTGGCTGAAGCTTGGACTGGCCGGAGCTCTGCCCCAAGGAGGGGTGCTGCCTCCATCTACTGCTCCTATTCCACCTGCGAGGGGCATCCTGGCAGTTCTGGGGCTGGTAGAACCTGCAGGGAGGCTGTGGTCTGAAATGCCTACGCTGGGTTGCTGGTGTGTAGAGCCCCAAAGATCTTAAGGTGGCCCTAGAGTCTGTCAGAGTATGAAGTTTCTTATCTGTTTTTTCGGAAAATAGGGTTGAGCCCTCGATGGGGAGGTCTTGGATCGTTTGCTGGACCTCATGGGGGAGACCAGAGACCTGCAACCAGGATCCCCTTCACATTACAAACCCCGTGGCCAGTGTACTTGAGGCTGCATCTCCTGCGTCCAATGCCACCTGTAGGGAAGCTCGGGAGACCTCCTCCACTAATGCGGAGAACTCAGTGCGAGAGTCCTGCGGCAGGAGCTCTGCAAACTTGGCCATCGCAGCGCAGGTGTTGTGTATGTATCTGCTCATGATGGCCTGCTGGTTTGCGATGCAGAGTTATAGTCCCCCCGTCGAATAGACCTTCCTGATGAACAGGTCAAGTCTTTTTGCCTCCCTATTTTTAGGGGAGGGACCCTGGAAGCCCAGGCGCTCTTGCTGATTGGCTGCATCAACTACCAGTGAGTTGGGGGGTGGGTGGGTATATAAGTGTTCATACCCCTTAGAAGGGACAAAGTACCGCCTTTCATTTCTCTTGGCCGTAGGGGCCAGAGAAGCAGGGGTCCGCCACAGGGTCTTAGTCGTTTCGACTATGGTCTTTATCACCAGTAGGGCGACCCGCGATGGACCAGAGGGCATGAGGATGTCCACAACTGGGTCCAATTCCTCCACCACCAACTCTGCCTGTATGCCCAGGTTTTAGGCAGCACGGTGTAAGAGCTGCTGGCGTATCCTATTATTCTCCAGAGCTGGGGCCACTGACATCCCCGCGACCGCTTCATCCGGTGAGGATGAGAGGCCCGGCAGCGGACCTTGCTCACTTCCTTCGGCGCCCCGTGGATCTCTTGGCACATGGTATTCCGTGGGGTGCGGGGCTGGGGCCGGGGCCGCTGGAGGTGGAAATATCAGTGTTGCAGTTGATGCTGAAGC
This sequence comes from Terrapene triunguis, assembly GCF_002925995.2. NCBI lineage: Eukaryota > Metazoa > Chordata > Testudines > Emydidae > Terrapene > Terrapene triunguis. The sequence continues at coordinate 18,868,328 of NW_020664439.1, forward strand.
TGCTAGATCCGGTGGTGCTGATCTTGTTGATGCTGATGGAGTTGCAGCTGAAGCCGTCGGCGGTGCTGCCGATGGGAGGGTCGGTGCCGGAGCTGTGGTGTGTAACAGCGGTGCCAGTGCTTCGGTCGGCGGTGCTGCTGCTGGCCGTGCCAGTGTTGCTTGTGGGGGGACGAAGGATGCTGATGACACCAATGCCGACCGGGACCTCGGGTCCTGGACATGTCCTTGGCCTCTGGTGTTATGCCCAGGGTGTCCAAAAGGGACATTGAGATGATGGCTGCCACTGCTGAGGCCACGGTGCTGGGTAGGGCTGATGGCTACAGCGGGATCTGGACCTCCTGCTCCTACTGGAGTGATATGAGTCCGCCTCCGACTCCGAGGTCTCCGAATAGGACAACGACAGAGGAGCTGTGCCCTGGGCTGCCAGAGAGTGGTGCCGAGAGGCCGGGGATCGGTGCGGCTCCCCTGCATAAGTGGGCTGTGCCGGGGAGAGGTGCGCCAGGGATGGGGATCAGTGCGCCATCAGTGCTGTTTTGCCCCTCGACTGGAAGTGGGGCCGCGCAGTCACTGGTGACTTGTCCCTCCTTTGAGGGAGGCGGATCAGGTCCCTAGCCGCCTTGGCGATCTGGGGACTGTGTGGGGTTCGGACTCGACTGAACCGCAGCCGGGGCAGGAGTCGACGAAACCCTAGAGAGCTGTGAGGTGGCCTCTCCCGAGGTGCTCGTGGACGCCACAGGCCCTTTAGACTTTGGCGGGGGGGACCGACCCCTCTCCGGCCTTTTCTTCTTTAGCAGCACCAGGGACTGAAGACGCACCGAAGACGGCTTTTTATGGCTAGAGCCATGGCGGTGCCAAGGGGCCATAGGGTCCTTGTTCGGCACCAGAGCACTGCGGACCGATGAAGAAGTACTCGGCATGGGTTCTGCGGATCCGCAGTCGGAATGTGGTCATAGTGCCGCTTCCATCAGCAGGATCTTATGTCTCTGCTCCTGGTTTCTAAGGGTCCTAGGTCAGAAACTTTTGCAGATCCTGCACTTGTCCTTTTGGTGGCTCTCCCCGAGGCACCGCAGACAGGAAGGGTGTGGGTCACTCTTGGGCATAAACTTGCCACAGTCCTCACAGAGTTTAAACTGTCGGGACCCGGACATACCCCAGAGGTGGGGAAGACGTTGGGGGGGGGAACCCCCCAAACAAAGTTAAACTACTACAAACTATTTCTAACTAACTATTTACACTATTGTACAGAAACTACAGAGGACACTGCCAAAGCGCTTGCAGCAAGAGCGAGAGATGTTCCAGCTTGCTGTCACCAGCGGTAAGAAGGAACGGAGGGGGTGGAGAGTTGGCGGGGTGCTATATTGGGCACCATGAAGGCGCGACTCCTATGTCCGACCCTACGGACACTGCTAAGGGAAAAATCTTCTGGCTGGTGTGCACGCGGTTGGAGTGGACATGAACAAGCACTCAAAGAACAACATGACTTGCACCTCAAACTCCTTCATCCTTCTTCCCAGAGCCACATAGTCTGCAGTGACCCGCTCAAGGTCATTCTTGGCAGTATCATTGGTGCCCACATGGAGAAGTAGGAAGGGGTTGCGGTCCGAGGGCTTTATCAGTCTTGGCAGACACTCTGTCACATCTTGAATTTTAGCTCCAGGCAAACAGCACACTTCTCGAGTTTCCTGGTCTGGGCGGCAGATGGATGACTCCGTCCCCCTTAGGAGGGAGTCCCCAAACACCACCACCCGTCTCCTCTTCTTGGGAGTGGTGATCGTGGAACCCCCCCATCCATAGGTCAGCGTATCCCATGTCTTCCGGTCGACGGGGTCTCCTGATCCCTTCCCTCAGATGACTCTTCCAAACCATCCTCCGCTGTAGTAGCTGTGCAGAGTGCCTGAAAACGGTTTCTTACCTCTATCCGCATTGGGGGTACATGGGTTCTCCTCTTTCTTCTTCTGGAGGTCACATGCTGCCATTTTTCTTCCCCATTCTTCAGCATGATTCTTCAGCATGCTGTGCTTGCAGTACCAGAAAGTCTTCATTTTCTCTGATACAACGCAGGGCTGATACTTGGGTTTCTAGTCCTTTAACCTTCTCTCCAATATGGAGACCAGCTTGCACTTCGTACAGACAAAGTCACTTTTCTATCCTCTGGGAGAAAGACAAACATGGCACATCCTGTGCAGGTCACAACAGCTGATCGATCGCTCACTATCCATATTGTCTTCCTTCTAAGAGCCTCTTCACATGTTGTATTTACTGCTCACAGAAGCCTGAAAGGCAAAAGCTCTGTGGGAACTCCTCCCAGACGAACTCCCGGGCAAACTCCCTGTTTGCTTCTTCTCTATTCTCAGCTCACTCGGTTCGCAACTGGCTGCTTTTTTATAAGGCTGCTGGCTCGAGGCAGTTGCCCCGGCTCAACCATTCAAGGCCCACCTGGAACAAAGCACTCCCAATTCACACTTTTCAAACAAACACACAAATGGTCAAACAGTCTCTGCAACTAGCACCAGTCAAACAAATGGTCACAGCAGACAGACACTCGGATATTCACCCCACCAGCTCACAACACAGCCCCCCCAATGCAGAACTCACCGTAGCTTCTCTCAGACGGTTTCCAGGCAAACTCCCTCTGTTTGCTTCTCTTCTGTTCGCAGCTTCCAGTCTACCATGGAAATGGTAGAATTATCAATAATAATGCAGAAAAGGCAGAAGTGTTAAATAAATATTTCTGTTCTGTAATTGGCAAAAAAACCAAACAACAATGATACAGTCTCATCACATGGTGATAACACTCTTTAATTCCACTAGTATCTCTGGAGGGTGTTAGAGAAGCTACTAAAGTTAGACATTTTTAAATCAGCAGCTCCAGATAACTTGCATCTAAGAGTTTTAAAAGAGCTGCTACATTAATGCTGCACAATTAATGCTGATTTTCCACAAGTCTTGGACCGTTAGGGAAGTTCCAGAAGACTGGAAGAAAGCTAGTGTTGTGCCAATTTTTAAAAAAGATAAAAGGGCTAACATCGGTAATTATAGGCCTGTCAGCTTGATTTTGATCCCAGTCAAGATAATGGGGTAAATGATAAAGGACTCAACTAATAAAGAACTAAAGGAGGGCAATGTAATTAATGCAAATCAACATGGTTTATGGAAAATAAATCCTGTCAAACTAACCTGATATCTTTTTTTTTTTAAGAGATTACGAATTTGGTTGATAAAGGTAATAGTATTGATGTAATATACTTAGACTTCTGTACAGCATTTGACTTGGTAGCTCACAACATCTTGATTAAAAATTTGAATAATATAAAATTAACATGGCACACATTAAAAGGATTAAAAACTGACTGATAGGTCTCAAAATGTAATAGTAATGGGGAATTATCATTGAGTGGATGTGTTTCCAGTGGAGTCCTACAGGAATGGGTTCTTGGCCCTGCACTATTTAACATTTTTATCAATGACCTAGAAGACAACAAAATCATCACAGATAAATTTTGGAGTTGATACAAAAATTGGGGGAGTGGTAAATAATGAAGAGGACAGGTCACTGATTTAGAGTGATCTGGATTGCTTGATAAGCTGGGCACAAGCAAACAATATGCATTTTAATGCAGCTAAATGTAAATGTATGCATCTAGGAACAAATAATGTAGACCCTACTTACAGGATGGGGGACACTCATGGGAAGCAGTTATTTGAAAAAAGTTGTGAAGTGGTGGCAGGTAATCAGCTTGACATGAGCTTCCAGTGTGATGCTGTGGCCAAAAGAGCTAATGCGATCCTGTGATGAATAAACAGGAATCTCAAGTATGAGTATACAGGTTATTTTATCTCTGTATTTGGCCCTGGTGCGACTGCTGCTGGAATACTATGTCCTGTTGTGGTGCCCATAATTCAAGAAGGATGTTGATAAATTGGAGAGGGTTCAGAGAAGAGCCGTGAGAATGACTAGAGAACATGCCTTATAGCTGTGGTCCCCAAACTTTTTATGTCATGCTCCCACTTACCTGTAATGTAATCTGTTCATGTGCCCCCAGGAGCTGGGGCCAGATCTGCAGCTTGGAGCAGGGCTGGGAGCCGAAGCCAGGGCCTCAGCCGGGGGTAGGGCTGTGGCCAGAACCTGGGTGGTACTCCCTCCCCGGACCCCGCTGCACCCCCCCGAACATTCCTCCACATCCCCATCCCACAGTTTGGGGACCACTGACTTATAGCAGATGTGGGCAGACTTCGGCCCGCAGGCCACATCCGGCCTGTGGGACCATCCTGCCTGGCCCCTGAGCTCCCGGCTGGGGAGGCTAGCCCCCGGCCCCTCCTCTGCTGTCCCCCTCCCCCCCGCAGCCTCAGCACTGGGCAGCACTGGGCTGGCTCCGGCATGGTAAGGGGACGGGGAGGTTCCGGGGGGCAGTCAGGGGACTGGGAGCGGTTGGATGGGGCAGAGGTTCTGAGCGGGGGCGGTCAGGGGACGGGGAACAGGGGCAGGGGTTGGATAGGTGTTGGAATCCCAGGGGGCTTGTCAAGAAGTGGGTGTGTGGATAGGGGTCGGGGCAGTCGGGACTGGGAGCAGGGGGGCTGGCTAGGGGGTGGGGTCCCTGGGGGGGCAGTTAGGGGCAGGGGGTCCCGGGAGGGGGCAGTCAAGGGACTAGGAGCGGGGTGTGTGTGGATGGGTCGGGGATTCTGAGGGGGGCAATCGGGGCGGGACGGGGCAGATAGGGTGTTTGGGGAGGCACAGACTTCCCTACCGGGCCCTCCATACAGTTTTGCAACCCCGATGTGGCCCTCGGGCCAAAAAGTTTGCCCACCCCTGACTTATAGTGATAGATTCAAGGAGCTCAATGTATTTAGCTTAACAAGGAGGTTAAGGGGTGACTTGATTACAGTCTGTAAGTATTTACATGGGGAACAAATATTTAATAATGGGCTCTTCAATCTAGCAGAGAAAGGTAGAACATGATCCAATAGCTGGAAGTTGAAGCTAGACATATTCAGACTGGAAATAAAATGTAAATTTTTAACAGAGTAATTAATCATTGGAATAATTTACCAAGGGTCATGGTGAATTCTCCATCACTGACAATTTTTAAATCCAGATTGGATTTTTTCTAAAATATGTGCCCTAGGAATTATTTTGGGGAAGTTCTATGGCCTGTGTTATACAAGATGTCAGATGAGATGATCATAATGGTCCCTACTGGTCTTGGAATCTATGCATTTATTTTTAAGTACCGAACAATGTCCTCTCTTATTGCTGCAACCTGATCTTTGTCTTGGAGAAGCAAGCAGTTCATTTTCCAAAAAAAGTGATTTTTGGGATTCATCCCAGCTATCAAAGACTATTCCCAGTAGTGCATGAATGTTCTGCAGCTCTTGTCTGGTTCATTAAGGATTCAGAGACTAAAATAAAATCTATTCTAGTATATAACCGAGGAAGGTGTGAATAAAATGTGTGATCTCTTTCCCCTAGGTGCATTTCTCTCCAGTTGAGAGACTGAATTGTTAGCACAGAGAAATTAATGCTGCACCTGCTTCTTATATCCTCGTTTGTTTTTGTTTTTTAAACCAGATCTGCCTCTGTGAGGAATTGGTGTGCAATTGAAGTCTCCTTCAAGTATAACTTCCCCCCCTGTTATTAATAATCCAGCAATTGTGCCCTTCAATAAGACGAAACATCCCTCCTTATCCTTAAATTGATCTTTAACCTGAAAAGTTCAATTACCTTTCATGGTAATAATTTGCCCCTCCTGAGAAAATGAGTTTCTTGAAATAAAATAATCTGAGTGTGTTTTGTGGGTTTTATTTTTTTTTAAAGTTCTGCCAGGTCTTTTTTTCCTTTTAGTGTCATTATTTAGTTTGATGGCATGAAGCCTTGTGTGGCCATGTCTCTCTTGTTTCTAATTATGTTGCATTTGCGTGCCTGAATATGGCTTGGCTTTTGGCTGTAAACTTTTGTATTTCTTGTAATAATTTCCCTCCACCTCCCCAGTTCCCTCTCTCTGTTTCCTGCATTCCCTTTTCTTTAAATCCAAAAATACCAGAATAGCATTTAAATTAGACCCCAAACAACTCTGCTTTTGCTGAGCCCCCAAGGTCCTATACTCTCCCCATGAACACTCGGACTATTTCTCTTATAATCCAAAAAAGGTATGTTCTCCATTTACGGTAATCTTCACCCTTAGGGATAGATTACCATCTGATCATTTGAGTTACAAGCGGAGGATTTACACAGAACCCTAAATGCTCCTCCACTTCCCCTCTCTATTTTCTCCATTCTCCTTATTCACTCCTTCCTTAGTGTTCTTTGTCTCTATTTTTTAAGATACAGAACACATCTCTCACAGAGATATGATAACCCCAATTAAAGCACACTTCACACTGTTTCCCTTCCAACATTAATGTAGTTACTTTACAACTGTTCATTTTTGGTGACTCCCAAGAAGTCTCTTCTGGATGGGGGCTGCTTTAGCTATAGATGAACTAGGCAGGTGCCTAACGAAGGGCAGATTTTTGGGCAGCTGCCTAGGGTTGCAGATTCATGAGATGCAGTGTGCTGCCACCTCCTGATCTACTTGCATTCATAAGCAGCAAAATGGAACTTAGGGATAGTTGGGCCCACTCCACACCCTTATGTCCTTGGGTTGGGACACCAGGACAGAGGCACAGCTCCAACAGACACTGTTGGCTAAACGAATTCAAACTTGACACCTGGGGCACATGTACTATGAATGAAATACATATGGACAAGCACTCAAAGGAGAGAATTCTCCCCCTCCCCCCGCAAAATAAGAATGAAAGAAAATAATGCAATTGCCTGTTAAGGCTTTTAAAGTTTAAAATTTGTTTTAAAATGTTGAGGTTTGTGACACTGATCATTTTATGTAGCAACTTATTTATTCAAAGAACAAAACAACTGTATGTTTCTTTCTTTAAGGAGTTTACATGCATCTCAATTTGTATCTTCAGTGCATGTTCTGTCTACTTTGTTCAAGGGTTTGCCTGACAGATGAGGGGAATATTATTACATTGCTCTGACTGGAAAACATCTGCAGAGCTCTCTGGGCCGAGTATGGGAAATGGCTTTATACCAGAATGTGATGTCACTGATATTTACTTTTCCAGGTGCCTTCATGGCAAGAGATCATATACTGTATTCCTTGGGGAAAAAAACCTTTAACTTCTCATTCTTGGCTGTTGGGCTCCTCATGGCCTTTCAGTCATCTCTAGGTTTTACAGGGTTATAGCAGCTTATGTGGGGGCCCTGTTACTATGTTCTCCCACTACAAGGGGAGAGGGATAGCTCAGTGGTTTGAGCACTGGCCTGCTAAACCCAGGGTTGTGAGCTCAATCCTTGAGGGGGCCACTTAGGGATCTGGGGCAAAATCAGTACTTGGTCCTGCTAGTGAAGGCAGGGGGCTGCACTCGATGACCTTTCAAGGTCCCTTCCAGTTCTAGGAGATAGGATATCTCCATTAATTTAATTTATTTTACAAAATCAAGTGTTATCTTTTGACTGCTGCTCTTAACTAGCAGCAGAAGCTCAAGCAGATCCTCAATAGCTAGTTGAAGGTGTTTCATTTATAACTGACTGGCAATCATCACTGAAAAGTCATGCTTTGGTCTCCTAAATGACTGGTGGTGGGACATCAAGAAACCGCTCCAGTAAAAAGGACAGTTACCTGTTCCGTAACTGGCATTCTTCGAGATGTGTTGCTCCTGTCTATTCCACAGTAGGTGTGCGTGCTCGCCACGTACACCGGTGCCGGAAGTTTTTCCCCTTAGCAGCATCCGTAGTGGGGGAGCACCGCTGTGTGGTGCCAACGGCCCCCTACCCTCAGTTCCTTCTTGCCAGACAACTCTGACAGAGGGGAAGGAGGGTGGGATGTGGAATAGATAGGAGCAACACATCTCGAAGAATGCCAGTTACGGAACAGGTAACTGTCCTTTCTTCTTCGAGTGATTGCTCCTGTGTATTCCACAGTAGGTGACTCCAAGCTATACCTGACGGAGGTGGGTAGGAGTTCTAAATGATAAAGGTTAAGGGTTACCTGGGTGGAGCACCGCCCTACCAAATCCGGCGTCGTCCCTTGCTTGGGAGACGATCGCATAGTGCGATGCAAAAGTATGGACAGAGGACCATGTAGCAGCCCTGCAGATGTCCTGAATAGGGACATGAGCCACATAGGCCGCAGACGAGGCCTGGGCTCTCGTCGAATGTGCCTTAACAATAGGAGGCGGGGGAACCCCTGCCAGGTCGTAACAGGTGCGAATGCACGAGGTGATCCAGCGGGAGATCTGCTGGGTGGAAACCGATTGCCCCCCATGAGCTCAGCCGTAGCAACGAAAAGCTGAGGGGATTTCCGGAATGGCCTTGTTCGATCTAAGTAAAAGGCCAGCGCTCTACACACATCTAGCATGTGTAGGCGTCGTTCCTCATTGGATGAATGGGGCTTAGGACACAGGACTGGCAGGAAAATGTCCTGGTCCATATGAAACGCCGAGACCACCTTTGGCAGGAAGGCCGGGTGCGGGCGAAGCTGGACCTTCCCCTTATGGAAGACAGTGTACGGGGGATCCGAGGTCAGCGCCCTAAGCTCCGAAACCCTGCGGGCTGAGGTGATAGCCACCAAAAACGCCACTTTCTCAGATAAGTGGGACCAGGAGCAAGTGGCCAAGGGCTCAAAGAGAGGTCCTGTGAGGCGTGACACCACCAGGTTCAGGTCCCAAGGAGGAACTGGGGGTCTAGCATAAGGGAACGCTCTGTCCAAACCCTTTAAAAACCTGGAAGTCATGTGGTGAGAGAACACTGACTGTCCTGCCACCAGAGGGTGGAAGACCGAAATGGCCGCCAGGTGCACCCTGATAGAGGAGGGAGCCAGCCCTTGGGTCCTAAGGGACAGGAGGTAGTCCAGGACAAGCTGGAGCGGAGCGGATGCGGGGGAGAAACCTCTCTCCCTCGCCCATGAGGAGAACCGATATCACTTAGCCAGGTAGGCCCTCCGTGTGGACGTCTTCCTTCTTTCAAGCAGGACCCGTCTAACAGCCTCGGTACACCTCCCCTCCTCCGCATCTAGCCACGGAGCAGCCATGCTATCAGGTGGAGCGGGGCCAGGTTGAGATGGAGGAGACGACCTCCCTCCTGGGAGAGAAGGTCCGGGCGGAGTGGCAGCCTGCGAGGGGAGGCTGCAGTAAGGTCCCGTACCAATGTTGATGGGCCCAATCCGGGGCTATCAGGATAATTCTCGTCCCATCTGACTTCACCTTCTGTAAGACCCTGCCTATGAGGGGGAAGGGCGGGAAGGCGTACATCAGGGGCCCTGACCAATTGAGCAGGAACGCGTCCGTCATGGCCCCATCGCCTTCTATCACCCTGGAGCAGAACCTGGGACACAGGCGGTTCTGGGCAGTGGCGAATAGGTCTATCTGGAGAGTACCCCACTGAAGGAAAATCCATTCTGCCACCTCCCTGTGCAGGGACCACTCGTGTTGTTGTGAGAACACCCTGCTCAGGCGATCTGCAAGCATGTTGCTCTCGCCGGATTGGTGGAACGCTCGGAGGAGGATGTTGTGGGCTATACAGAACTCCCACAGGAGCTGGGCTTCCTGGCATAAGGCCTTGGAGCACGTGCCCCCTTGCCTGTTGATGTAATACGTTGTGGTGGTATTGTCCGTGAGGACTCTGACCACTTCCCCTTGCAAGTTCTGGCGGAAAGCCACGCACGCCAGACGCACTGCCCTGAGTTCCCTGACATTTATGTGCAGGGACAGTTCCTCGGGTGACCGCATACCCTGGGTCCTGAAGTCCCCCACGTGGGCTCCCCACCCCAGGGCTGAGGCATCCGACACTAGATCTAGTGAGGGAGAGGGCTCTCAGAAGGGGATACCCTCCGGAGCATGTTGCTCGGGAGGGTCCACCATTGGAGGTCGGCAACCACCGTTGGCGGCACCGTAACAACCTTGTCCAGGCCGTCCCTGGCCTGGGAGTAGCGGGAGGCCAACCAGAGTTGGAGGGGCCTCATCAGGAGCCTGGCATGTCGCACCACTGAGGTGCATGTTGCCATGTGGCCACTAAGGCTAGAATGCTGCAGCATAGCTGGAGCACAAAGTTCCGACTACCTTCACTGGCTGCAAGAAGGAACTGAGGGTGGGGGGATCACGCAGCCCCCTTTATGGCGCGATATGTCGGCACCACTCCAGGGGTCGCAGCGGTGCTCCCCCACTACGGATACTGCTAAGGGAAAAACTTCCGGCACCAGTGCATGTGGCGAGCACGCACACCTACTGTGGAATACACAGGAGCAATCACTCGAAGAAGAATGGAAGCTTGCTGCTTTTTGGAATCAGAGCAATTGGGTTTTTAACAAGTTTAACCCAACTCTGGAACTTTGGATTAAGGGCAGGGTTGTTCCCAAATAATAGGGACTTGAATATAAAACACTTAAGATAAATAATGTTTCTAGTTTCAATATTTAATCCAAGCAGACAACGAACAGGTTTATAAAATTATTCTGTTGAATTAAAATTCTATATAGCATTTAACTCTTATGAATAATTTTTATCCTTCAGTGTATCTTAAGTTCATATTTTAAAATATGTTTGCACAGTCCTTTATGCAACTACATGCTAGAAATCTGCAGATGCACAACTTAACACTAAACAGGACAAAAAAATACATTCCATATCCATTCATATGCAAATTGAAAACATTTCACTTGGCAGATAAACAATGAAAAGTTATTTTAAAAAAATCAAACTACAAAAATGCACACATAAAAGTCTTCCCTTCTGGATTTTTAATAAAATACTGCTCTGTATAAGATCTAATGAAAAATTCCAGTACTTACAAAATACTTTATATCTATGAGAAAAATGAATGTTTAAAGTTATACCTGTATGAATTAAACATAATTACAGAGTTGACATAGAATATAAAACAAAAGAGCTGAAATAATAGATGATATGGCATAGGTCAATGTACGTATCACATGTAACAGAACATGTGAAAGCTAAAGTAAGTTGATTGGGCACCAGGTAGTGGACATTACAGAACCCATAAATACAGATAAAATGGACAGTAAGGGTAACTAGGAAATAGGGACTAATACAATACACAGCAGATACAGAATCAAATATTTAACTTATGTATAGAAATTTAATATGGCAGTTTCAGTGGCACTGGGAAAAAAATTCAGCTCCTGGTTTGAAAGAAGTAACCATTTCATGAAAAAAAATGGTTTATTTATACTGGCATTGACATAGTCTCCTTCACAAATCATTCTTTACATATCTGCATATCTGGCTATCTAGATACAAGAGGACATTATAAACTATGTAATTCAGTATTTCAACAGAGACTCTAGTATCCGCACCCAGCATCTACTAGCCATGTAATCTTGGGGATAACACTGAAAAACAAGGTTTTATGGAGATTGGAATCTCTTAGGAAGGTTTGTAGGTGTGCTAGCAGAACATAATGCAGTTTTCTCCATAATGGGAGCTTTTCAAAAGATCGCGCCTTGGAGATCAAATAATAGTACAAGAGACTGGGAACTCAGGGTCTGGAAATCTAGTTAGGAGAAGCAACATTTTAAAAATATTTATGCCAGCATCAGTATCATGCCAACATCATCCCTAATGTTGTTTATGCGATACATTGTGAAGGTCAACTTAGTGGAATGTACCTTAAGATTGTCTAAAAGGCAAATCTCAAAAAATACGACAGAGTTAATATATTTTGATAGGTGTTGCCGCTGAGAAACAGGATTTTGAACCCTGTAAATCTAAGTTAATTTAAACAAGAAATTGTTTCAATCAATTTAATAATTAAAGATCTTAAAATTCACATTGTGAAGAATGAACTCACATTGGAAAGCATTAGATTTAAGGAAAAGCACACAACACAGCAGAATACAGATGAACCTTTGAGACTAAGTAGGAGCTAGCTGCTATTGAGAGACTCACTATCTCCTTAAAAAAAGTTGTACAAAAGTTAATCAGTGTAAAGACCTGCAGTTTGCTTTTCTAGCCTGGAGATGTGCAGGGAATTTGAATGACTAACAAGGCACGACATAAAAATAATCCTGAAACTACATGATTTCTGGAATCAGAGTTTAAATATACTGGATCCACATACAGAATCTGTCATCTCTGTTGTACAGTCAATCCAGCTTAACCAGAAGAGTTTTATGATTATGTACAGACTACTATAAAAGGATTGGAGTATCAGAGGCCCAGAAGACAAATATCTGGCCAAAAAAGACAGAATAAAATTTCTGAGAGAACACACTGTCTATGGGCAGGACAGAAATAGCAACAGCTATCAAAGACCCCTGAAAGGAAGGACAGCAGAGAGGAGACAAAAACAGTTTTGGGAAAATGAATCAAAAACCTTAGCAAGAGAAACATCTGTGAGATGAAATTGGACACTACTATAGGAAAGTGAAGCTATATTACCTTGGCAAAATAGCAAGACAAGAAACCGAGGAAAATTCTGCACACTTGCATGTGCTGCATGAAGTCTGCTTAGAGACAATGTATTGAATCACTGATTAAAGTCTGACACATCACTAATGCTTCTAGGGTTTGGAGGAAAAGTATTTTCACCAGGACAGACAAGAATAAGGTAAAAATGGTGGTGCAGACCCAGCCAACATGTGCAGAGTGCGCCAAATGAGAAGAGACATCAGACCAAGTTTTGCTTTGGATCCATACAATTTTCAGTTATGATGAATGAAAATTGCATGGATGCGTGGATCATAAGGTAGTACAGGACCCTTTCAGTTTTTTCTTTCTTTTAGATAGAGTAGATACATAAAGAATGAAGATATTACTAGTTAAAGTGATAATTCCCTCCAAAAAGGTAAATCAAATTTTTTTTGTCTGGATGTTATTAGGGAATAAGCTTAGAACTCTAACTCAAGGATGACAATTTAGTGTGTCCTCTGCCACCATATATTATCATGAAATTAAAATATCTATTAAAAGTCAGCTAACAAACAAAAAAATAATAATTTAGAAAAGAGAAACTGCCAGATTACAAAGTTCACTCTATGGTGAAAACTGTAGATGGGAGAAATTGGCTCAAAGGATGAGCATGAGTTTGATTAACATGCTATATATACAAATACCTTTGCACTCCTTTTATAATTTAGAAAAAATCAGGATTTTTGTGGCTTTTGGAGTCCATGAAGAAGTGCATGTGGATGTGTAGTGGAGATGTATGTTGGTTAACTAGTAAAGTGGAGTCAGATATTAAAATGAATCATAACTAGCAACTTTATTAATATAATTTGAAGTGAGAACTTCTGTTTGCAAGTCAATTTGCATTTCCTGTATTCTATAAGCCAGTTATCTCCCATTAATTTATTCCCCTTTTCTGTTAGCAACCCATCTACTTTGCCATTTTGTAAAATTCATCCTGTAAAAATAATTCTAGATATGCAGTGATGTCTAACTTCTGAGAGTTTTAGAACTGCTACCATTTGGTATGAAACCTAGAAATGAATGTAGTAACAGCAAATCTGGCAGTGCCACCACACTTAAGTTTTATTCCACTCCTTCAGATCAGAAGGACCTAGAGACCCAATAAATACGAAATTTACAAGTAAATAAAAGCCTTCTCTATTTTATAAAAAAGGAGTTAAAATACAGCAAGGCAATTCTGAATTAGGATTCCCACTCTAATATTATTGCTGCTCACCCGCTATAGAATGTAAGCCAGTGTTCAGAGCCCTAGGCACCAATGGATCGTGTGGTGACCTTAATTCAGGATTTTCTGGCTTTTATCGGTTTAAGTCAAGATCTTTAATCAAATTTTAACATAATTTTTATATGTATTTATCAACAGCCTGGAAAAGCCTAGCAACTGAAATGTCTTTCACTCTTTCACTCTTTATTATACTTATTTTTTTAAAATAATGCTTTTTTAAAGGAGATATAAACACTGGGGTAAGAGGAAAAATAAAATCATACTTAAAATGGCTGATTTTTCTAAATAGCACTATGATTTTTTTAAGGATATATATCTCTATATCTCTATATCTATCCTTAAAAATCATAAATTTTATATATGTGAAATTTTATATATATACGAAAAACACTGGGGGAAGAGGAAAGATAAAATCAATCTAGCTACAGTATTTATTCTGAAGATTTTGGTGCACCAAAGTTGACAGCCAGTTTTCTTGGCTTTCGTTTGCTAGAAATGTTTGGTGTTGATTTGTTATGAGGAACGCCTGGAGTAGCTACGTTGTCTTGAAAAGAAACAGCAGACTGAACAGCTTGAGGAGATTTTAAAGGAGTTGAAGTATCTTGTTGAATGAGCTTGTTGGTGTCAGAATACATTAGCTGTTCATTCTTTAGTGGTACAGCTTGAAGGGAGCTCTGGAATTCTTTGAACTCGAAATTTTTCTTGCTAGCAGCCCTTTTTTTAGTTACCTTTAAATCAAATAAATATTATTTAAAAGAATGTAGTCTCACAAAACTGCAAATATACCACTATAAAAATGCATATAGAGCAGTTTAATAATTTTCTAAAACTAAACAATGTATCATGGGAGTGTCTTTGCAGCTATCATATCTCTATTATAAGATTACACGATTGTCACCCTGAAGCCTAGAATATTGTGGAGTCAGTGTGAAGAGATGGAAACAGCTACAAGCATGGTTGAGAGCTCTCTTTGTTCAGAATATCACCATGTTGAAACATCACTGGGATTCAGGGTCTGATACGGACCAGTTTTTAAGTTCTCGGCCATTTTCAACTTATGTATACACTTGACTTTACAAGTTACAGCCATGTGATAGCATGGGCTTTCAGCTTGTATATAAATACTTTTAACATCTTTTATAAAAATATGATCTCGAGACAATTCCTGTCATGCTTACCTGTAGAGGAATAAACTGGTTGTGAGTACCAACTGGTACAGTTCCTGCAAGAGGCATATTCCCAGGATATGAACCGGGATAGTAAGATTTGCCATGAATAGGCACTGGAGCTCTCCATGGCATTGGACCAAACATGTGAGATGATGGAGGCATCATATTAGCTATGAAAAACAACAAACAACTTTTAGTTTCTATTATTTCCTTTTAGGAGGGTGGGGAGTTCTCCAAACCCAGAGTATCTCCAGGATATTTTTTCACTTTGCATCTTTCACCACAAAGGCCCTGTTTTACAACTGAGGAGGGCAGAATGCACTCTCTCTGGATCCAGTCAACAATGCAGACTGAGGAGAAGTGGGGGAGCAGTGCCTGCTTGGGGAACTTGAATCCTACACTATTGCTAACTGCCTAATTGCTGGTCACTACTGTCACAACCCTTCTTGCACTCTACAAAAATAGCAGAGCATTAATGGTACCATGGGAATTTTCAGCAGGCTTTCTTGGGTTGTTACATCACGACATTGCTTGGCAGAGGGTGGCAGGCTTCCTACATAGTATCTCAGGGAAGTACTGAAAAGACTCAGGAGAGCTGGTTCAAAAAAATATGACAAAGAGTGCCTTGATTTGCCAATTCACAGATGATTGTTAGCTATAGGAGAAAATACTAGAGAACTGTTGAGATGATATGGAGGGGAAATCACAAAAGCAGAGCTTTCTGGCAGGTCCTAGAAGTAGATGCGTCTTCCCTCCTGCTGACCAGGACCAACAGTTCTAGACTGCTTCCCATTGTATTCAGGAGAAAAACCAATAGATAGCACATTGACATATGTCCTGAGAAGAACAACCGAACAAATGTTAAGGTGTGGAATTCTTTGTTTTTATTGTGTGTGTCCAGGAGAGGAGGTTCATGAATTTCCATTTTCAAGGAGGTTCAGAGGTATATACAGCAGGACCTAAAATGGTGTTCTCTAGAAGTCACCCATCTTCACAAAATCCTATTAGAATTACAGTCAAGTTTTCAATTATTTGAAAAAAGTGTATTAGTCAAATACCTACCAGTGGGTTGGGTGAAGACTGGAGGAATGGATCCAGGTGGTACAGGAGCTCCCATGGACTGATAATTTGGAAACACCGGTGGAGGTGGCGGCAAAGAAAAGTTCACTCCTAAAGAGCTCTAGTTAAGAGAGAATAATTTATTATAACAGGCTCAATGCAATAAAACAAGACAAAGATACTAGGTGTTATACAGTACACTGTTCTCACCAATCGTTGTAATGCAAAAAATGCAGCTCTCTCCTTGGCTTCATTTTCAGAGTGACACTGAGGTCCATGTACTAATAAGCCATTGGATAATTTTACTTGACAAACTGTCATGGTCTAAGAAAATAACATAAAATAGATTTTTTTCACGAAAGTTTTTTTGTCATCACTATATGCAAGCAAACAGAAGAGCTAAAAATTAAGAAGGATTAACATAAATTAATACAATAGTTTTTAGTATTTTATTTTTGGAAATGAATCAAACCAAACAAGAGGCACTAAGGTCTCATCTACACTGGGATTTTAGTTATTAGTGCAAATTCATAGCAAAGGGCATGATTTACATGTGTGCAGCTTCTTCCATCGGCCTGTAGTTCTACCTATAAAACAAGCCTTACCTGTGGTGTTCTGAGGAAGGAGAAATCTGGTTGTGGCATTCCAACCAGGGAACAAATACGAGAGAGTTCAGATACTGGGGTAGACAACGCAGACTGTGGGCCAAGGAGAGGGTGACCTCCAGTTTCCAAAACCTGAGCATTATGAGGGCCTCCTACACTATGAGGCTTGTTCATGTAAGCAGCTATAAAAAAGAAAGAAAGTAAGAAAAAAATAGTATCAGGCAAAAATATAAAATGACAATTCTAAAACACCAACACAGAAGCAAGTATATTTGAATACATTCCTGGTATTTTCAGAATGTCTGACTTTAATACTACGCATTCAAGAGATTACTTGGGTAGTGTAGGGATTTCCAGTGCTGAATAGTAAAAAGGGGATAGAAAATATGGAAAATTCTACTGTTTGATCCTGAAAACCAGTATCAATAGCAATCTTTTTACTAATTGTAGAGATAAGTTAACATAAGGCTCTTTTGCCTATTTTGTCGAGGATTAGCTGGTATATGTACATACCCATTTTTTTTGTTTGTCTATGCTGCATGGCAGCCCCATGGGAATCCTGCCTAGCAGAGGAAGCAGGAACTTCATTAATCAGTGGCTTCGTTTCATTCTTGGTTTCTGTGTCAGAGCCATCAATCTTCAAAATTTCTTTGAGCATCTGTGTTCCTTTCTTTAGAAAAGAAGAAAATATTCAGTAATCCAATGAAGTTTAGATAGCACTATTCAAAGTGAATAAAAAATACTGCATAATGATAACCAAAATTGCAACTTTTGATTTCCCTGAAAAGTAATATTTTACTATTAACTATATATGTTATTTGCTTTAATAAAAGTTAATTAAATATCATTATGTTTAATAAAGTAATATGTAGTTTTGTTTGTAAACAGAAGTATAAGAAGCTAAGAAAGCAAATGCTAAATTGTCACCCAATGGCTCCCACAATACACAAACCATAGCAAAAGACTGTGGAGACAGATGTTCTTCATTGGTGACTCTTTCTTCCTTTGGATAAGATGATTGCACTTCATTTTCTTTGGAAATTTTCAAAGATGCTAGAAGATTTTCAAGTTCATAGTCCTTCTAAGGAATAGAGGTAAGAAGATACTAAAAAATGAATGTAAAACTTTGTACTTAAAATAATAAATGCCATGACCAGAAATAACTGGTTTAAAGAAAGATTAAGTCTACTTCGGGCTATTTAAGTTTTGTCAGTGTCTGATCCTAATGTGGCTCTCTATATGTGAACTCCATTCAAGTCAATGGGGATTGTGGGCATAGAGCGACTTCCAGGTTGAAAGTATCTAAGCCAGGGGTAGGCAACCTGCGGCACGCAAGCTGATTTTCAGTGGCACTCACACTACCCAGGTCCTGGCCACCGGTCCGGTGGGCTTTGCATTTTAATTTAATTTTAAATGAAGCTTCTTAAACATTTTAAAAACCTTATTTACTTTACATACAACAATAGTTTAGTTATAAACACACGAAACCTTAAATTAGAGTGAATAAATGAAGACTCGGCACCCCGCTTCTGAAAGGTTGCCAATCCCTCTAAGCATTAAAGGGCCAAACTAGTCAGAAGCATGCTCACATTTAACGAGCCAACTCTTACCTTCCCAGCTATACAGGACTCATCAACTGAAGCCTTCTGAATTACAGGCACATTTGGACTTTCATTCCTCTTCAAAAGCTTAACATTATATTTATTTGCTCCTGCAAAATTCTGAAAGAAATTGCAATATTGATTATTACACACTAACACCTCACAGTTAAAATGTAGATCAGCTGAAAATAATCTGCAAATTGTATTTCACAAGCTATCATTCTTGTATCTGAATGGACTACACCCTAATGGAAAATCCATGATAACATCTATGTTTTGCAATTATAGTATCAGCTTTAAACATCCGAAGCCAGAAAAACTGCAGAATAATGAAAACAATGGAAGAGATTAAAAAAACTTCTGACATGCTTGCTAGCATCAGTCTTGGAATGACATGTCATAATATGTATCATGTCTGACAAAAGCATCACCTCTCATTTTCTGCCTGTAAAGGCTCCAAGAACAATGGTACAATGTTATATAAAATTTCTAAAGGATAAAAACTGCCACAAATACAAGAACCTTCTGATAGCTGGCAGCAGAATTCACTGAGCTGCTCAGTGGAGAAAATTTGTAAAATGACGAACTAGAAAATAGTAATAAAAACAATTAAATAATTATTGGAATACACATTCTCAATACAAGAGGAAATATACCTGTTTATTTGATATTTTGTGTGTTTGACCTTCATTTCTTGGAACTTTAGAATCTTCTTTAACTACAAATAAATTAGTTTACATTATCAGCTGCGCAAAGGACCATTTCTTTTTAACTGCTTTTAAAAGATACAAAAATAATCAAATTGACTCCAGAAACCATTATATGTCCCCAGTTAGTTTAAATCAGAATTATATTTGAGTTTATGTATCAAATATTTGTTAACTCCAACTTCACTGTTCCTATGCACTTTTCTTGACAGGATAAAAGAAGCAAACATTAAATTTATGTGATAATGCTTATGTAGCTTTACTCGTGTCTAGTAAACATGTTTACTTTTGCTTCCAAAGGTTGTACATGCAAAACATCCTCTATAAGTTTGATAATGTGGGTCAATTTGTGGAGAGGTCAGATATGCTTAAAAACAGCCAATCCTGGTCCATTTGGGCTCAGTGGGACCAGGATTTGACCAAAATATTACAGTAAAACCATTTGTTTATAAAACGTTGATGGCAAAGAAACTCTGCAGATATTTCTATAAACAATCAGAAACACAAGCCAGGTTTTTCAAAACTAGATTTCTAATTATAGTACTTACACTTTTTAAATGGCTCCTGTTTTCTTTGCTGGCCTTTAAGGGTACTGTCATTGAAGCCTGGTTTGTACAACTGGTTGTCAGTTCCTGGCTTTGTTTCTTGAGGTAGGATTGCACCCTAGGAATTGAAATATTCACACATTTAATATTAACCAGAAGACAGACACACAATCATTTACAATCTTTACAAGAGGTCATCACCTCTTTCTACAATTTTTAATAAAGTTTTATCATATTACACAAAACTAGCTAGTCTGATCTTTGATATTAGCCTAAAAATGTTTAACCTTGTGATGAATTCAGTGAAAATGAAGAGATAACTCTATATTTTACGTTGTCCATACATAACATATTTTCTCTCTAAACAGAAGGAACTTCAGTGAAAATGTTACTCACAATGTCAGTTATACACTAACCTTTTCATTCATATTTTGTTGAACATGTGGAGATTTTCCAGACCCTTGCAGTGATTGCCAAATGCTGCAAAATTCATCATCTTGTTTACTCTGAGCCTGGCAAAATATTTTTTAAAAAACCTATAAATACAACTTTTGCATCAATAGAGATACAAATAAATTCTTAAGGCTTGATTTTCAAAGGTACTGAGCAACTGCCCTTCCCAATGACTTCAAAAAGAATTTTAAGGTGTTTGTAACTTCTGAAAACTAGGCCACAAATATTTATACTATGACTTTCCCTAAGTGTTTCCCTAAAAATGTTAAAATGGGATTAGTTTGTTTTGATGTTTTCCCTTCACCAGTAACCTCTAAATATTACTAAAATGAAAGAGTATAACAAAATGCATTTCAAGTTTTCTTCCAAAGGCATGCATGTTCCCAGGCCATTATCTGTTTCATTGCTAAGGCATTGATCTTGCAAACCTTCATCCAACAGATCTACTCACTTGAGTAAAGTTATACATGCGTTTGTGTAGGAATGGGGCTCAAATATGTAAACAACAATTATTAAGAGGATCTTATGGCTTAAATGGGAAGATGCGTATAAAAAAATCAAAGATTTTTTTGGAATTTTTTTTTTTTAATTTAAATCAGTTTTTTTTTAATTTTGTCATTTAAATTATACTACATTTTTCTTTTTAAAAATAAACCTGTTTAAATGAAATCTGATTTAAATATAAAATATGTTAAGGCTTAAACTTACTATAATCTCTTAAATCATTTAAATAAAAATAAATATTCTGAATCAATGAGCCTCTATCAAAAACTTTGAGTTAAATGCTCCTTTTCTATATAAAGAAAGAATCAGGGGAAAAATTCTAACTCTTGAGGTCAAGCTTTATACATATGGCACAACAGATCAGCTTAAGTTACTCAGGAGACTGTCTCATTTTCAAGAGACTTAGGTAAGTAGGAACTTAAGCTCCAGCCACTTTCACTTAGACTTATTTGAAAATTTTCCCAGGCTGACCTGAAATAGTCAGTTTAATTCACTGACTACAGTTACTCCCTCTGTTTAATAAATCATTTAGTTGGAAAAGTGAAACATGTTTCAAAAAGAGAAGTTTATGGATCCAAAAAAGTTAAGGTTTTGTTTAATAAAAATAAATTTTATATGCTGTTTTGCATGTTTAATTAAATTCCAGTTACCATTCTAATCCAGCTTGACACAAATCATTAGCAAAAAGTTAATTATCTAGTAAATAAGCAAAATATCTTTCACCATTTTCTTACCTAAAATGTACAATAAGAATCTAAAAATAAGCAGCTATATAATTGCTTAAATAAATGAATACAGATAGTGTAGCACAAAGATGACCAAATCTAGCAAAAATGCTCTATTTAGTTGTAAATCAACACATTTTAATGGATATATCAATGACAATGCACCATTCTTTAGAAAATAACTGAAGTACAAATGGAAAAGTTAATTAAAATTGATTTAATTCAAGGCTTTCCACTTGGTGATTTAAATAATGATTTAAATTGCCTTGATTTAAATCAATCCATACTGAAATGGGTTAATACACTCACTTCCTTACAGACTCATTAAAGGCTGCCTCAGTCTGAATCTGGATTACAAAACACCTGTGTTTGACATGGGTAGTCTGGCAGTGCTAAAAATCTGTAAAGCCATGGCAAAAGGACACAACTGTAAATAGTGAGCCATTACAAATACTAACAAGCAAGCTGGAAATCCAGCCATACTCACAGCAACAGCTTAACTCTTACTGTGTATTCATTTGAATCCATTATCTTTTTATACTGTGATGATCAGGATAGTGTATAACTTCCTTTTGGCAAGTATACTTTGCTAAACAACAACCAATTTAATTTTCCGTTTGATTGTGAGTGATATTTGCACCAATGTTTTCAAAAGGTTTAAATCCATCTGCACATAAAATGAATATGGATTTTTTAATACCCAATAACAAATCATAACACTTACTTTTTGTTTCTGATTGCTGCCCAAAAATGATCCTTTCTGTAGTGAAATGGAATTGCCCTGATTTTCAGCCCTGAGATTGTAATGCTGTCTTCCATTCAGTTGCTAAATCATCGATTTAAAAAAGTAGGTAAGAGGTGTTTCATTGTTTAAGTTATTTTGTAGAATGATTTTTCTTCCACAGATTTACATTATGAGAAAATTCTTAAACAAGAAATCATCCCTCAAACTCTCATTGTTCTTTAAAGAAACTGCTCATTAAGATAAAATAGTTAAATTAGGCCTATGACAACTCAGTCTTATTCATGCCATTTTTCTTGTGTATTATATTTCCAAAATGAACTGAATTCTCACCAAGGTACAAAATAGATAGCACAGGAAAATTAAGTCTTCAATTTATTCTCAGCAGGGATACAATCCTGATCCAGAGGAACAATCACTATTGATGGGGGTGGGAAAAAAGAAGATAGTTGTCTTTCTGCCAAGGTTGCTAATAGAAAGGCTACTTTAGACACTTGCCCACTAGTAACTGGACTGAAGCTACCAACTTTTTTCACAAAGGCCATCAAACTGCTGTCAGAGGGACCAAGGTTTTGGGCAATTTGAATTTTGGATGGATCTGAATTAGTGTGTTAGTGAATTAGTGCAAAAGGCTCCATATATTACTGAGTCACTAAAATCTGTCTAAACATAACCATGAAAAATACAAAATTCTGTCAGTATCAATGAAGATCCAACCACAGTACTAACTCCATTTCTATGGAAAAAGGTTTGTATATAAACTAAAGAGAAAGATCTTACTCGAGTAGGAACAAAAAGGGAACGTGGAGAATGGTTGAGACCTCCTAGATGCACTTTTTGTGAGCATACAGATGATGAATCAGATGAGCATGAGTTGTAATGATTCACAGCTGGTTGTGGTTTCACTATGGCTGTCAGTTTCTGATTTCCTGTTTCGGACCGACTACCATGAGATAGGTTAATTAAGGCACTTGTTGGCAGACGATAACCTCTAGCAGGTGAGCACCTAAACAAAAAAGAGAAAAACAAGTTAGATAATTGTTTTAAGTTGTTGATTGTCCACTGCCTGTATGCCTCAGTTAATAGTACTTTTGCCTCTGGGCTAAAAGGCCACGGATTCAAGACTGATAGCAAGACCTGGGACCATACCTAGTATTAAAATTGCAGTAATGTCCTTTGGCTATGATGTTAACCATATGATGTTCCCTCCTGCCTGCCTTTGGTGACTAGCCAAGTTAAATATAATACATAATACTACTCTTTGAGCTTACATAGCCCCTTTCAAGCAATGAGTTCAAAGCACTTTATAAATATTAGTTAATCATCACAGCATGCTTTTGAGGTCACTATTGTTATAACTATTTTACAGGACGATAAATTGACACACAAAGATATTAAGTGATTTGCCTAAGGTCACACTTCAAGCCAGCACCAGAATCAAAAAACAAAACATTAGTGTCCTGGTTTCTAGTAACTTCTATATCACACAATTTCCTAAAAAAAAGTGTCCTAAAATGGAAGTTGTAGGGTACTCAGTGCTTTTGAAAATATGACTACTGATTTAAGTACCTAAATATGAATTTGGGATCCATAATAGAATGAGCTGGCCCTTAAAGGGAAATTGGGATCAGCCCCACCTGTCCCTACTTTGCCTCTCAGGGGATGGTTTGGGATGGTGGTTGGGTTAGGTGACCTGGATCACAGGGTAGCCCAAGAGCAAGGACTTCTGAACGAGGTTGCCTGCTCCCTCAAAGTAGGAAACCACCAGAGGGTAGGAAAGACCTAGAAGAGATCTCTCCATAGAGGGTCAGAGTCTGGAGTGGGCTGGCAGAGCTGGGACCTAATGCTTGATACAAGGGTGAAGGGAAGAGAGCTGCAGGGAACCCAGAGGGGATCTGGGGTCAGGAAGGACTGGGGAAGAAGCTGTCCCTACCAGCCATAAGGAAAGGCGTGTCTGGAGCTACTTGCAGAAGGAGCAAAATATTTTAGAGGGAACTAGGAGCTCAGGAACGGCATGGAAAGGGGACAAGATCTAGGGAGACATTGCAGAGGAGACATCTGCATAGACTCTTCTATGGAGAGAAACCCACAGAGGGTAGAGTAGGCTTCTGGTGGTGAGGGCCTACAACAACTGGAAGAGATTCACAGGGAGCACAGTAGTCTCCTGTAGGAGGAAGCCCTGAGATTAGGCTCCGTAAGTGGAAGCAGAAAACTTCAGTAGCCTAAGGGAGCAGAAAAATTATTTGGATTTTCATTTGGATCTTTCAGTTACCCCAAAAAGGGGTTGAACTTTATGTCACTTGGCAGAAAGGCTGAGCCACAGAAGACCATGTGAGAGACAGACAGCTTGCAAGAGGTGCTTCAGCTCAGGATACTGGTGACATTAAGCATGGATGCAAGGGGGTGCTCCAAACTGGGAGTGTGCCACACTGCACATGTATTTTATATTAATAAAGCAGGCTACAGAAGGGGAGAATAAACAAAAAGCATTGGTTGGTTTAGCTGCAGAAAAGGGGACATTGAGGCAGCAGCAGGATCTGAAAATGGATGAGGCAAGAGCCTGTTACAGGAGCATAACTGTAGGAGGTTATTCACCCTGTGCCGTAACTGAGGCTCTTCAAATGGTTGTCCCTGTAGGTGTTCTATTTTAGGTGATTCTGCACCCCTGTGCTTGTAATCGCAGATTTATAGTACCAGTGCCTGGTTGGGTTGCACATGCGCTGTCCCCGTCTTGCACCGCCTCAATTGGTTACATAGCACCATGCGACCAACCCCCCCTCAGTTTCTTCTCTATCTCAGAGTATCCAGTGTGAAAACTCTGAAGAGGAGGGGAGAAGGAAGGGTAGTGGAGCACCCACAGGGATAACCATCTCAAAAAACCTCAATTACTGCACAGGCTAAGTAACCTTCTCTTCTTTTTCTAGCAGTATCCCTGTGGATGCTCCACTTTAGGAGACTCTAGAGTGCCCCTCAGTGGAAGGAAGGGGCTTCAGAGTTGAAGTCGTGACAGATGACAAAATCATAATCCGCATAAAGCATCCGAGGATGAATTCTGCTCTATGGCATAAAGTTGTGTGAATGTATGGGAGGATGCCCAGGTTGCTGTTTTGCAGATGTTCATAATGGGGACATTGTTAAGGAAGGCTATCAAAGCAGAAAGAGCTCTGATGGAGTGTATGAGAGTCCCTGGAGGGGGTTGTAGCTGTTGTTGGTGATAACAAAAGTCAATGCATCTGGAGATCCATTTAGACAGCCCCTGTTTAGATATGGCATTTCCTTTTGATCGTTCTGCGATGGAAAGGACAATTTTGGTGACTTTGTGAAAGTCTTTGTTCTTTCGATGTAAATGGCTAGCACCCTTCCGACATTCAGGGTGTGAAGTGCTGCTTCTCTTTTATTCCCATCGGGTTTTGGGAAGATGGGAGGTGAATGGGTTGATTAGATGGAATGAAGAGGCAACCTTAGGTAAGAACTTGGGATGTGGTCTTTAAGTAACTTTATTTTTGAAGACTGTTGTGCATGGGGGAGTGTGCCATAAGGGCTCCCCGTTCCCCCCGCCCCCGTGAATTGTTGTTGGGGCAGTGAGGCTGTAGCCTCCGGAGAGCTGAGGTAGGCCCAGATGAACTCCAGTTTCTGCACTGGTGCAAATGCTGATTTCTGTGCATTTACTTGTAGGCCTAGACATGTGAAAAGAACTATTGTGTTTTAAGTAGCTTCTAGTGCCCCTTGTTGAATCAATGCTTTGAGTAAACAATCATCCAAATAGGGGAATATTATGACCCCTTGTCTGCATAAGGTGAGCCACCACCACCATGAGAACTTTCAAAAATACCCGTGGGGCCGTGGACAGTCCGAAGGACAGAACTTTGTACTGAAAGTGGCTGGCTCCTAGAACAAACCTGAGGAACCTCCTGTGTGAGAAATGTATTGTTATATGAAAATATGCATCCTGGAGGTCGACAGAGAACCAGTCTCCTCTTTCCAGTGCTGGAATTATGCTTGCTAATGTGACCATCCTAAAGTGTTGGGTCTTCATGAATTTGTTGAGTTTCCTTAAGTCAATAATGGGCCTCCATCATTCTGTTTTTTTTCCTAGGTTAAAAAATAATGAGAGTAAAATTCCCTCCCTCTATGTTGTGTTGGTACTAATTCTACTGCACCTAGGTGTATGAGATGGTTTATGTCCTGTCACAGTAGATGTTCATTAGAGGGGTACCTGAAGATGAACAGGGATTGAGGGTGTGTGTGGGGAGGGGGACCGAGGTAAATGGGATGGAATAACCAGTCTCGATGATCTCTAATACCCATCTGTCTGACGTGATAGTCTGTCAAACTGGATGGAATGGGGTCAGACAGTCTCTGAATGAATGGATGGGAGGTGGTGGGTGTTTCCAGCACTTGAAATCGTGGGTATCTCGGGCCCTCAACCAAAATTGTTATCTTGAAGTATTTGCTGTGCTATCGAAGACTGGGACAGGGACTGTCGTCATCTTTCAGGTCTCTGCTTCAGTCTTTGAGGTTGTGCATAAGGCACAGACCGGAATCTTTGTGCTGAGCCATACTTGTCCTGTTTTTTCTTATTCTTAGGCATCTATATGCCCAAGGATTTCAGCGTTGCTCTGGAGTCCTTCAACGTGTGAAGGGATTTATTGGTTTTGGATGCAAATAACTTGGGGCCTTCAAATGGGAGATCCTTGACCGTTGATTGTACCTCTTTGGGAAACCCAGAAAGGTGGAGCCAGGATGCGCATTGCATAGAATCATAGAATATCAGGGTTGGAAGGGACCTCAGCAGGTCATCTAGTCCAACTCCCTGCTCAAAGCAGGACCAATCCCCAGACAGATTTTTGCCCCAGATCCCTAAATGGCCCCCTCAAGGATTGAACTCACAACCCTGGGTTTAGCAGGCCAATGCTCAAACCACTGAGCTATCCCTCCCCCCCACTGAGCTATCCCATGACTACGGCTGGGGCGATGGAACATGCCGCTGTGTCTGCCGAGTCCAGTGAGACTGAAAGGCTGTTTGAACGAGAAGATGGTCCTCCGAGATGGTCGCCCTGAATTGTTCCTTCTTTTCTTCAGGCAGAAACTCAATAAAATCCAATAGTTTTGAGTAGTTTGTATAATTGTACTTGGCAATTAACACCTCATAGTTGGTGATCCTAAATTGTAGAGTTGCCGATCAATAAGCCTTACAACCAAAAAGGTCTAGTCTCTTCCAGTCCCTGTAGTACGGGGTGGTTCTGGAGTGGTGTTTTCTGCCCCATTCATTCACTGCTTCCACCACCAGGGAGTTTGGTGTGTGGTGTGAAAAAAGGAATTCCACTCCCTTAGACAGGACATAATACTTTTTATCTGCCCTTTTGCAGGTGGATGGGACAGTTGGCGGGGTCTGCCAGATGGTTTCGGCTGGGTCCATGAGGGAGTCATTGATTGGTATGGCGATTCTGGAGGAAGTTGATGTGTGTAGTATGCCCAGCAGCTTATGCTAGGAGTCAGGCACCTCCTCTCGTGGAATGTCCAAGGAATCTGGCACTCTCTTAAAGAGCTCCTGAAATTGTTTAAAATCATCTCATATGGTGGGAGGTGGGGGCATGATGGTTTCATCTGGGGAAGAGAATGAGAAAGTTGGCTGCTGGTGCAGCTTCTTGGTCTGAAGCCTCCTCCAGTTCCTCAGTCACCTCTTCTGGAGGTTCGGAGGGTCCTAGTACAGAGGGTGAAGGGGAATGTCTTGACCTCACCCTGGGTGGGCTGGAAGCCTTGTGATGTTGTGTTCGGTATGCTGCCCATGGTTCCCAGTAAGGCCACTTGTGGTGGGAAAGTCATAGGTCGTGGCATCCATGGGCGTCTGTACTAGCTCTGAGTTTGAGATCCCGGATGATAATCTCTGTTATGATGGACATGGTCTGGCAGATGTATGAGGAGACGAGGAGTGATGGGCGGCATAGATTTCCCCTTCATCCTAATCATCCTCATCACTTGAAAAGAGAGGAGCAGATCTGGGCAGTGCAGTAAGATGGCTCGGTACCGAGCATGCTGGAGTGATGTCGGTACTGGGAAGAGGAGATTCTGGTGTAGAGACCAGGAGATCCTTGTGTCAAAGGAATTGCTGAGGTACCAAGAGCATCGGTACCTATGAAGGCTTTAGTGGTGGTACTGATATCTGGGGTGCAGTTGTGGTGCAGTGCTGAGGATCGCGCTCTGTGTGCCGTGGAGGCAGAAGGTGGCACCGTAGCTTGCAGTGCTATCGAACTGCTCAGCGCTGAGTGCCTCATCAGCTCTGATGGTACTGAGGCAGAGGGTTTTGCTTTCCCTTTGCTGCCCTTGTCCGAATTAGCCCACTTAGGGTCTTTTGCTGGTGCGGTACCCACAGTACCGCATGGTCCCACTACCTCGGAGGTGGAAGGCCCGGTATAGCTGGGTACCGATGGGGTCTGCCGAGTTGGAGAATGCAGTTTCTTGGTGGATTTCTGAGGAGGGGAAGCTGAAGCCTGCTTTTTTAGTCACCTTCTTGGCAGAGCGCTCTTTTGCCTGAGCATGTGAAGGGGAGCCTCTGTCTTGGCCCATTCTGTTTAAACCTGAAAGCTTTGATTAGAGCAAAATTTTGTGGCAGGGTAAAATAGGTGAATTCTGTTGCTGCAGAATATATAGGGTACTGCTTATAATGACTGCTGTTTTCACCTACACTTGCCCCACTACCAGCATCAAAGTCACTTCCTGTTTTGTAAAGTACTTTTCAGATACTATAACCTGAGCATGAAAGGCACTATTATAAAACCAAAATCTATTTCCAGTGTGATTAGAGACATGCAGATAATAAATAGTATATTTTATAAAACATTCTATTTGCAAGCACATCTGCATAGCCTAGTTCTCTAGTCCTTTGCGTGTGGCATCAGTGTGGTTGCTTTGGAAAAGCTAAGAACTTCACTTGGGGATGTCAGTATCAGGAGTAATAAGCACTTCTTCAGAGAGACAGATTCTGTTTTCATGCAATTGTCTCTAGTCAAAGAATGAGGGACAAAAATACTGAAAACATACATCACAGAAGCAAAACTGCCTCTAAATGGAGTTGGTCAAAGTTCTCATGAGGTATTTAAAAACACTCACACACATCAACAAAAAGCCAGTAATTTAAATTCAATTCAGTCTCACAAGGGTACAAAATCGGTATGAGCAAACACAGACCTTATTGTTAGGCCTCCAGGGAATTCTTCATCGAACAACACTTCAAAGAGTACATCCATTTCTCTGCTTGCTGTAGAAAATAATGACATGCACAGTCAGAAAGTAGCCTACTTGCCTGTCTACCATTAATTGCACATAGTGGTAATGAAGAAGACATAAAACTAAATTATTATTAGAGTGACATCTTAAATATTCCTATGCCCCATATATAAAACTTCATTCAGTTATTTGGAAACTCCTCAAAAAAGGTCATGTGTGATTGTCCTCTAGGATATGCATAAACTGTAAATCTACTATAAGCAACTATAAGTAGCAGTGATCTAGAGTTGTAATTTTGATAGCAGTCCCTAATAGTCTGTTATTTTCCCAACACACAACTGTACTTTCCTTTGGGTATTTAATGATCAAAAGAGGAAACATTCTTTCCTCTAAATAGCTAACCCTATATATTGGGTCTACTTGATTTTATTTTTGTTGCACATTTTTTTAAACACAGAATATGTAGTTTGTTCTCTGTACAATGATGGTATGGGCAATGGCACAGAAGCTTTATGGATATAAAACCATCTGGAAAGAGACACAGTGGGTGAATCCATACATCCAGGCAACCAGAGACCAACAGTTTTGAAACTGGCTCTCAGCAGAGGATATCACTTGTATATACTCACTAAACAGAGGATATACTGTTTTATAATTTAATTATAATTTCATTAAAGTGACTATTAAAAAGTGCCAGACTAGAGGAATATCTACCCCACTGTTTCTCAAACTTTTTCATGTAGTGACTGCCTGCGTAGGTGAGTCCTTTCATCCAGATCCCTCAAAAGAGGTGCCAAAGATATATAGCAGTGGTTTTCAACCTGGTGGTCCACAGACTGTCTTATATTTCCTAAGGGGTCCACATCTCCATGCAAAATTTTTTAAGGACCTGCAAATGAAAAAAGGTTGAAAACCACTGGTTTATAGGGATTCTGGTATCTGAGGAAGAATGGTTGCAAGTAATACAGTAGGTCACTGAAGAGAAGACTAGATCGAAACCACAGGTTGGGAATGTATGCTCTACTTTAAGGTGAGTAATATTTACTCCTGGGGAAATTCTGCACCACCGCACATGCGTAGAATTTATGTCCCCCGCAGATTTCTTTGCTTCCCTGCAGAAACATGACTTTCTGATGGAGAAGCAAAGGGAAGCCACAAGAGCAGTCTTGCGACCTTCCCCAGCAGTATGTTTCAGGTGCCCAGGGCAGCTGGCAGAAATCACTGTGGAGCAGGGGGTGGGACTGGGGAAGACCTGGTGGGTGGCTCCTCCCCTGCACCAGGCTCAGCTGCTAGTCCCAGCTGGGCTGGGGAGGACGGGACTTCCTCTTCCCCTGCATGGCACCCGGGGACGTGTCAGACCCACCCCCAGATTTATCCTCCAGCTGTACGAAGCTCTGCAAACTCCACCTCATCGCTTCCTGCACCCATCTCTCCTTAGCTGCACGGGGAGGGATCACTGTACAGGGAGCTGCTCCCCCATCCACCCAACCCGTGCATCCAGACCCCCTCATACTCAGACCTTCCAGCCAAGCCTCACCCCCTCCCACCCAGAACTTCCCCTCCACCCAACCAATGATCCCCACATCCCCTGCCCCTGGACCACCCCAACAAGCCACCCGCACCTGGATCCCCACCCTACTGAGCCCCAACCAGCTGCACCTGGATCCCCACCCCACTGAGCCCAACTCCCCCAGCATCTGGACCCCCGCACTGAGCTCCCCTGCCGAGCCCTATCCTCTCCACACCCAGACTCTCCCCCCCCACACTGAGCCCCAACCACCTTCCCCTGGACCCCCTGGCAGACTCCCATTGTTGTTGCACTCAGAACCTCCCCAACAAGCCCCTGTGCATCCAGATCCCCCCCGCACCCAGATCTCCAACTGAGCTGCCCATACCCAGATTGCACACACAGAATCCTCTCAACCCACAGCTGGACCTCCCACACTAAGCCCCTCCACACTTGGATCCTGCCTTGCTGAGCCTGCCTGCCCACACCTGGTGCACCTGGCACAGAGGGGCAGGGCCCTGGGGTGTTTCTGGTGAAGGCCCAGTCCTTGTGCTGTGTCAGGGTTGGGTGCAGCCTCACCGTCGAATCCATGTCCCGGTGGGGGAGCTGCACAGTGATCTCCCACCTCTGTGCAGCCAGTGGCCTGTGTTCCCCAATGCCATGCTGGAGCTTCCATATTTATTTTACAAATAAAATTTGCAGAATTTTTTATTTTTTGGCGCAGAATGCCCATAGGAGTAAATATTTAGTGGAACCTTATGTATGATAAAAACATTCGGACCACCACTATTGTGTCCCTCTGTTTTACTGTCTCTCTCTCCAATTTTGTCTCTTCTCCTATATGCCTTCCCTTTTTCTGGTATGTGTTCCTTCTCATTGGCTTTACTGCCTGTCCTTTATTAAGGCCAAAGACTAAGTAGTTCTACATTCAAGGGTAGAGCTACTTAACACATGAAGTGACTGATAAATGAAACTACGTTTTAAGCATTCACTGTAGGGCTTGTCTACACATGGAGTTAGGCCAGAATTAACTCTGTGCGAACGTGCTTATTCCAGAATTAAGAGTGTCCAGATATGGAGCTATTTCGAAATAGCTATTCTGCTTCAAATTCACATTTTACCTTATTCTGGAATAACTTGTGTAGACAAGCTCCTAGATATGTTACTAGGAGCTTTAAGTTGGATGTGCTGCTTAACTGGAGAATTTTAACTGAACTCTCTCACACTGCTAGAAAGTCTCCTCTCTAGAAATTCAAATTCTTTTTTTAATTGAAGTTTTCTATCACTTTGTCAGAAACTTTGGAGTATAAGCAAATTCTGTCAGTTTTCTTCCTCACTTGTTACAACCAGGGCCAATATACATGTGGGAAAGGCTGGACAAACCTGTTACACTTTCTCTAATCCCTCCCTCCCATTCAGCCAGTTAGACTGGATTCTTGAGAAACCAGAAGAGTTGTGTACTTATTTTAGATTACAAAACACACATGAAGAACAGTACATGCCATTAGGAGTTTATAAAGCACTATGCACTCTAATGGAGCTATATTATTCACAAATAGCACTCTCTAAATTCTCCACTCTATCTGAGGCAATTTTTTTTGTTCCAAATGGATTTTATCTGTTCCGTCATTTTATCTTTATTCCTCCATAAGACTTTATTAGATGTGAGAAGAGTCAACAAAATATTAATCTCAGTTCCTAAATAATCCCTTCAGCTTCATTGGGTAGAGGACCAAATGTAACTGGAGACAACTTTCTCATGCTCTTGAAAATTCGAGAAACCATCTTCCTAAGCCACTGCCTGCTTCCCCCACCCCAAGAAAAACCAAAAACCAAATGCATACCTCTCTCATTTTCTTGAGAGCATTCCAACATCATGCTCAAATGACAGCATATGACATCTAAACCAAACAATGTTACTGACTAGGGCTATCGATTAACTGCAGTTAACTCACACAATTCAAAAAAATTAATTGTGATTTAAAAATTTAATTGTGATTAATTGCAGTTTTAAACACGCTGTTAAACAATAGAATACCAATTGAAATTTATTAAATATTTTGGATGTTTTTCTACATTTTCATATAGTATTCATATAGTGTTGTAATTGAAATCAAAGTGTATATTATTTTTTATTACAAATATTTGCACTGTAAAAATGATTTAAAAAATTTTATTTTTCAATTCACTTCATACAAAAACCTGCATTCAAAAACAAAACAATGTAAAACTTCAGAACCTACAAGTCCACTCAGTCCTACTTCTTGTTCAGCCAGTCACTAAGACAAACAAGTTTGTTTACATTTACGGGAGATAATGCTGCCCACTTCTTATTTACAATGTCACCAAAAAGTGAAGAGAGTCATTTGCATGGCACTTTTGTAGCCAGCATTGCAAGGTATTTACGTGCCAGATATGCTAAACATTCATAGGCCCATTCATGCTTTGGCCACCATTCCAGAGGACGTTTTCATGCTGATGCCGCTCGTTAAAAAAATAATGCTTTAATTACATCTGTGACTGAACTCCTTGGAGGAGAATTGTATGTCCCCTGCTCTGTTTTACCTGCATTCTGCCATATATTTCATGTTATAGCAGTCTTGGATGATGACCCAGCACATGTTGTTCATTTTAAGAACACTTTCACTGCAGATTTCACAAAACGCAAAGAAGGTACCAATGTGAGATTTCTAAAGATAGTTACAGCACTCGACCCAAGGTTTAAGCACCTGAAGAGCCTTCCAAAATGTGAGAGGGACGAGGTGTGGAGCATGCGTTCAGAAGTCTTAAAAGAGAAACACTCTGATGAGGAAACTACAGAACTCAAACCACCAAAAAAGAAAATCAACCTTCTGCTGTTGGCATCTGACTCAGATAACGAAAATTAACTGCATCAATCCACACTGCTTCAGACAGTTATTGAGCAGAACCCGTCATCAGCATGGACGCATGTCCCCTGGAATGGTGTTTGAAACATGAAGAGACATATGAATCTTTAGCGCATCTGGCACATCAATATCTTGCAATGCTGGCTACAACTGTGCAATGAGAACGCCTGTTCTCACTTTCAGGTGACATTGTAAACAAGAAGCGGGTAGCATTATCTTCTGCAAATGTAAACAAACTTGTTTGTCTGAGTGATTGGCTGAACAATAAGTAGGACTGAGTGGACTTCTAGGCTCTAAAATTTTACATTGTTTTATTTTTGAATGAAGGTTTTTTTTAACATAATTCTACATTTTTAAGTTCAACTTTCATGATAAAGCGATTGCACTTCAGTACTTGTCTTAAGTTAATTGAAAAATACTATTTCTTTTGTTTTTATACAGTGCAAATACTTGTAATCAAAAATAAATATAAAGTGAGCACTGTACACTTTGTATTCTGTTTTGTAATTGAAATAAATATATTTGAAAATGTAGAAAACATCCAAAAATATTTAAATAAATGGTATTCTATGATACAGTGCGATTAATCGCGTGATTAATTGCGACTATTTTTTTAATCGTTTGTCAGCGCCTATTACTGACCCTTTGGTCATATGAAAGTTACCAAACGACTGATCCTGCTCTAATGGGGGAAGACCACAATATTCAGATCCTGAATCCAAATACCTGAATATAATCCTAGAGTAGCTTCTTCCTTACCTCCCACTGCAACAAGCTTTAGGGTCCCCACAACCATGAACTCTCTTCTTGGGGGTGGGGACAGAGACTTTAAACCCTGGATCCAATGGCCACCTTCCAATCCTCCCCCTT
Organism: Terrapene triunguis; assembly: GCF_002925995.2. NCBI lineage: Eukaryota > Metazoa > Chordata > Testudines > Emydidae > Terrapene > Terrapene triunguis. The sequence goes on from NW_020664439.1 coordinate 18,902,635, forward strand.
GTCTCTCCACATTTTGCAGCAATAGTGCAGAAAAGACTTCTGCACTTGCTGTTACACTGAGCCTGAGAACCCACAGATGGCACAGTAAGTGGAACGACCGCATGGTACATTACAAACCAAATTTCTATTTTTTAATTGTGCCTCGTCGCCAATCTGACTCTTTATTAATACTGTTCACAATTAAATGAAAAAGAATAAAAGCTTACAGCAGTTTGTTTTCATGACAACCTTATAGCTAAAATATGATCATTATTACGAGGAAAACATTACCTCCTTTAAGTCCTATAATGGTACCTCGAAGACCAACTGGAACAGAAAAGTTCTCCCTCACATTGACAACACGGTCAAACAGTCGATACTCTGCATCTCTGTCTGGAACAACCCCATTCTGTTGTTCTAAAGGCTGACATTAACCAAAAGACTATATTAATTCTAGTAAAATATAAAGATATAAGTTATTCTGATTTTAACAACAAATGAATCATGGATTTAAAACTTAAAGAAGTTGAAATGATTACATTGTTTTCAGGACACAGAAAACAATTTGAACTGTTCTCTCAACAACCAGGTAGAGAGTTACAATTCTCAGAAAACATCCTTTTATTAATAATATTGCTAACTAGGAAGCTGCAGTGCTACTCAGTGCTACTGAATGAGCCCATGGAGTTGACGGAAGGCACAATCAGAAATAATGTTCAGCTTCTCTTGTGCCACCAGCTGTGAGATACCAAGCAAAGCAGCCTAGAGCATACAGGTGCCATGAAAAGAGCAAAACAGGCAAAGGGCAGCATTTCTGAAGCATTTAATATTCTTTTTACATATATTACAATTATGGAGGGAATGAAAGTTGTAGAATCAGCAAACAGACAGAAGAAGGCAAAAGACATATGCTACCAAACCACATGAGAGTCGATAATTGAATTTCTGTCCCATTTATGCAGCAGTCATTGTTATTAAGTAACTCCACACTGAAACTGATTTTCTAGGAGACACCTTAATTAATCCTGTCCCAACTAAGTGAAGTGCCCTATAATAATTTTTGAAAGTTCATGAAGTTTGTCCAGGTTATATTTATTTTACATATGTTTAATTTTATTATAAAAACGAACAGCCCTCAAATGACTTACTCTATACAGCAAATGGGGTTTCACCGTCACTCGCACCTTCTTGTTACTCTTTCTTTGCTAAAGGAAAGGGACAAAAGAATTTTAAAAACAATTAAGTAAGAAGTCTTATGCCATTGTTTTGCAATGTCTTAGATAAAAAATGCCCACTATCAGTCTGAAGTGAAAACATACGGGATTTTTTTTTTTTTTGATGTGTTGAGCAAGCAAGCAGAACAGGGATCAGAATACAGTAGGACTTTGGAAGAAAATATATGTATATGTGCTCCATGAAAATGTACTGCAGGCATTCTTCCGGTATTAAAGGAGGAGACACAGTTCTCAAGACTTTGAATCATGCCAAAACACTGTATTTAAAAAATACTTTCAAGTAACTGGATCTAAGAAGTCAGGTTAGTCTTTCTAAACCATGGCTTAAATTATTTAACCAATCCCAAAACAAACCCAAAGTTAATATCACTTTTGCTTCTGGATCCTTCTACACAATCTGGAAGAATATCAACCACTTGTCTCATGGGGATTTGCTACACATCATGGGACTTAATAACCCATTTAACCTTAATACTTCCTTGCCTATTTTTGTTTTATTTTCTCTTTTACTTGAATAGATCTGATGAGAGAGACCTGTGAGGCTGGAGGAGACTGCCTCCTAGTTATCTGCGGATCAAAGGGAAACTATTTGGGAAACAGAATGGAAGATTGGGTTTGTGTTTGGAAGACATTGTGAGGAGTCCAGGACCTCTTTGGACACAGATTCTTTTCCCAAAATCATTCACAGTCAGGGGAGCTCAGAGTAAATCTGACTTAACTAACTAGAGAGAAAAGAACCAAAGAGTAGACAGACTGCTGAGGCCCTTTTCTGAGTTGCTATGACAATTTATGATGCAATTTAGTAGCTTACAGTTCTTCCAATAGTCTCTGTAGTATTTGCCATGCCACAGAAAAACCATTTTCTGTAATCTGAATAAAGTACTTGGACAATAAAAACAACTGCTTTTTGGTCCATCACTAGTCAAATCTATAAAAATTCAGTACCTTGCACTTCTCTAATTCTTCTTCAATTTTCTCTACAATAGCTGCATCCAGAATTTGTAAGTCACAAGATGAACGAGATAAAGCGCTGACAGGATGCGCCTTTAGCCAGGCAACAATTTCTTGAACTCTCTCAGCACTATATAAAAAAAATTACATATTGATCATAATTGTTGAGGGCTTATATATTATTGTGGACTATACGCAGTTTCTGGATTTATAATGTCACCAGATACTACAGTAGTAGGCACATCTTATAACTGGATATAGTCATAACAAACACTGCTATGTGGTGCTCCGAGAGTTTAGTATAGGGACCAAAAAATTAACCATGATAGACTGAGGCTTCAAAAATATAAACTAAAATGCAGACTCTTGAAATTCTATCTTCCAGACTAAAAATCTGGATTTTCAAACAAAAATCATTAAAAACACCCCATGAAGATTATTTTAAAAGCAAAAATTAAAAACCATAGAGAACTAAACTGTACAAATATGAGGTATAGGTGTGATAAATAGCTGGCTCTAGAAACGACATATGTAATATCCTGATAATTGTCAAAATCATCCTTTAATGAGTCTGGTCCTGAAGAAAAAGACAGGTTTCAGTTATTTAAAAAGGCCACCATTATGTGGTGGCAGCCATTTTCAGTACTGTCAAATCCCTCTTGCCACCAGTTTCCTGTCTACCAATCTTCAGGTTGGGCAGTTTCCCTGCCTGCAGATATTTCAGTACTTGAAGAATTTCTGCACATTTTTATTACAGCAAAATTTCTAGTCTAGTATTTGGACTGGGTGATTCCAAAAATACTGAAATAATTGTACCCTTCTTTGCTTTGCGACTTCAGCAGTTTTTGAATGTACAGAGGTCAATATCTGGAACTTGTCATATAGAATACTATTTAATCAAAATGAAAAAACATTGCTCACCCATTCTCGTCCTCCCCAGGCCAAATATCATCTTCATAGAATATATCTTCTTGACTATTTTTGGCAATATAACTAAACAGTTCAGGGACCCTAATAATGAAAGAGATATAGTTTCACATACAGCACAGTCAAAAACAAGTGCTTAATAGACACAAAATAATCTGGAATCCAGGGTGCAGTAGCTTTTCATAAATGTACAGAGTTTTATTGGCCAAATAGGCAGTGCAATATGCTGTCTAAAGATGCAAAATCAGAGTTCTGTCCAAGATCATCTCTTGCTAGGACTCAGAACACACTAGAAGTAAAATGAGACATTCCCTTTCTCTAAGTCCACCCAACTCCATCATGCAACCTCAGAAGCAGTACTGATGGGTTCCAGAAAGGCCTGTGTCCTGTCCTCTTTGGTTAAAAGGCTGGATCTCTATGACATAGGAATAAAGAAGAAATTGGAAGATCCCACATGCTCCATCCCCCTCTCCATAAAATAAACTTACATTATAGAGACAGACTGTTGCTGAGGGATTCTAATGATGACAAGTTACTGGAGAGGAACTTGGATGGATTGGGATGTCACCAAAGCCCCACATGATAGCTTAACATTTTGCTTTTTAGGCTGTTTATTTTTTCCCATTTATGCAGTCATTTTTACATAATTGTAGTCAGCCTCTAGTCGTTACTAAGGGGCTAGACAATGACTAAGTGATCTTTCACTGTGAATATAAATCCGTGAGATATCATGTGTACTACATGCTGAATGACAACAGCACTGGTCTAGAAATGAAAGTTTAATTCGTCTCCTCCACAAGATCACTTCCACACACTAGCCTCCTTCATTTTAGTTTTTAATTCCTCATCAATCAGGAGAGACTACAATGGGATATAAACTGATTTCAAAGTGGTTCTAGAAGGTAATATAGATAGTACAATAAAACTGGATTTCCTATGCAGTGTAACTATTATAATATGAGGTGTTTTCAAATTCCAGCACACTGGAGCAGTATGTGTTTATGTCAATATTCTATGCAACAAAATGAAATAATTTAGACACCTCCCACACGCAGAATGTCTTATTACAGTTGTCACCATCTGATTTTGAAACACAGATCCTGAATTATAGCCATCACTTCTCTTCAAATAGAAAGTGTTCCAAAGTAACTTCTAAATGTAAGAAAACTAGTGTGTGTCTACACAGCAAAGAAAAAGCCATGACTGGGTACAGATTGTACATTGAAGATATGAGGAAAATATCATTTCTTTCAATTTCTTTAATCTTAGCTTTAAGAATCTTCCATGACATTCTTAATAATGTTGCTGAGTTTGTTCCTTTGCTATTTCATGTTCAATTATAGTCCGTTTTAAGTCTAAAAGTCAGAAACACCTCAAAATACTTCATTTGATGCACTTATTTCTCATTAAACCAGGATTTGGGTTACCCTACCTCCAGTCCCAGAGTCATCAATAATAAACTTTTGCACAGTGAATAAAACCCATTTACAATTTCAGTACAATAATTTCAGAAATATGACGTTATTATTCAACTCTTACCTTTCTAAATACTCAGCAAGAAGTTGCTCCACTGCAGAAGAATACATCCATTCATTTCTAACCTTCTTAGTATAGCCAGGGACCTCTTCATTCTTCTTATTAAACTTCAGATTCAAGCCCACATTTGCCTTGTGGTCTCCATGTGGACTGCAAAACAAAAAATTACGTTTTGTAAAGGAAAAACTACTGACATCTGACTTGAGCCTCAGAAAAGTTGTTTCTGATAACATCTTTATCTGCTAATGAAACTGACCTACTTTGTAAAGCACTTTGAGAATTACTGATGAAAAGTGCTATATAAGAGTTGGCTATAATCACTCTGTGGGATGTAACAGGAAGCAGGTGTTTTGAGTTTTAGGAAAGCATATCATGTGACTTTTGGATTACTATCTTTTTCACAAGTTGTATACAATTGCATATTTTTAACTGTTATTCAATAAATACACAAATTACAAACAAACAAAGATTGTCAACTTTGTGGCATAGAGTTAGTGCTCTGTACTACAAGAGGGAACTCCAATAGAGTCCTAGTTCCACCCTGGTGTCCTCCTCAGCACTACCAAGGGCTGGACACACTTTAGAGGCATTTTGCCTGGCCTGAAGTAGCTCAGGTATCTTGGGTTGGTCAACAGTAATCTTTCTAGCCAATTAAGAACTGTTAACGGGCTTTGAATATAGTCTTCTCGGGGTCTCCTTGCTTTGGAAGGTTGGTTGTAAAGGTGAAATATATTTACAGATGAGGGATTTAAAGAAAAATTCTCACCCAAAACTCACTTGACGGAAAAGTCTTTTATACTAATGCCCCAGTTGAGGGTTATTTTTTTAATTGATTTTTCTTAAAATTTTAATAAAGCAATTTCAAATGTACCAGTTTACAGCCTGGGCCTCATTTTCTGATTGAGGCAGGAAGGGCATCATGACAGCATTGGGTGGCATAAACTCAGAACTACATCCTCTAGAATTATGGTCTCAACCTACTAGCCTCCTAGGTGCTGCTGCAGATTTAACATACTGAAGGTGTCTCCAAGAGAAGAATCCAAAAAAATATATGAAGTATAGGAGTACATATGATTCAACTGGGATTTTTAATTTGATTTTTCAATTTTTAATCTGATGCAATATTCTACTAATGGTCAATTAGAATATCACTGCAACTAAACAATTTTTTGGTACTTAGTAAATCTAAGCGATTCTTAGTTTTTTAAAAAAAACAATTAAACAACCAGAACAAAGCTCTGATTCAGAAAATTAACAAACTAAGCTTCCGTTAATTGAAGAGTGCATCTTTCTGAAAACATTGCTTATATCAAATACGCTATCAATAAAATTTTATATCACAGATCCCATTAGAATTTATGAATACTGAGATGTCAAATAGGATGAAAACATAAGAAAAATCAATATAGTAAATTCTGTTTACAGTAGCTTCCACTTATTAGCAACCCCTTGGCTGCTAGCCAAAAGTTGCTATTATCCAGCAGTTGCTAATAAGTGGAAGGCTTTGCATGCTCCAGCGCTCCCTTCCCTGTGTGTAGTCTCCTGGCAGGGCATAGCCTGGAGAGTGCAAGGAGAGATATCATGCAGTTCCAACACCCGGGATGCAGCCCTCCTCCCCGCTATTGCCTATGGCCTCCCCTCCCAGCCTGCAGCCCCTTATCTCCTTGTATGATCCCATGTGCAGTAAGGTTTGCTGGGCTGCAACTCCTCTCCCCACTACTGCCCAGCCCACAGCCTCTTACCTCCTATACAGTCCCATGTGCAGACAGGTTTGCTGGGCTGCAGCCCCAGAAGGAAGCGCTGGGACACGATGAGCACCGGCCACAGGTAGGTTTGCGGTGCTGCAGCGAGGGAAGGCATGCCCCAGCTCTTCCATTCCTGGATGCAGCCTCATAAACCTATCTGCAGGGAGTGCTCTGCACATCTCAATACGTACTTCCCTGCCTATAGACTCGCAAACCTGCCTGCAGGTGGGGCCTTTCTTTAAAAAAAGTTGCTAATAAGAAGCATGCTGGTGCCAATATCCTAATCCTATCAACACTGATGTTAATGGGATGGGATTGGTTCCTGGCAAAATGTTCCCATTAACTGGAAGTTGCTAATATCAGGATTGCTATTAGGCGGAATCTACCACAGCATATAATCTACAATTTTACATGCATAATTGAGAGTTTTAATTATAAAGAAATTTATTACAAACATACTTTCTCCTGGATCCTCTTCCAATAAATATGCTTCCTGTAAACCTGGAGACAAGATATCCACTCACTCCAAGACGACTGGCTAAAACGTATCCAGGATTGTACTTCACAGAATATTTCTTTAAAAATAAAAATATATTACTATATACTAGGACAGGATAGAGGCAATAAAGTACTATAATTAATTTTAAAAGCCCATTTATTTCCTTTTAAAAATTACCTTCCAACCCTATATATTTCTCTGCTATTCCTGCACTAAGGGTTGGGAGGAGAGGAAAGGAAACCAGCTCCCAGAACTCTGCAGGAGACCCTTCCATTGGTCTGAGGATCCAGAGAGGAGAAGATAAGTGATGAACATTTCCCTTTTTCCCATCCCAGGGCAGGCCCAGAGGAATTTACAAAGTTATTTGGGGCAGGGACTGTGTTGCTAGAGTGTCTAGCTGCAGAACGAGGCAGTGACCTAGATTGGGACCTTGGGGAGCTATTATAAATATTGAGTAATAAAATACAATATAGTCCCTGAGCTCAATGTGTTTGAAAAACACTGAGCTAAACCAAGCGAGAACATCTCACATCTTGCTCTGAAACTTGTCAGCTCAGGCTCTTACAGATCACTAATGGGAACTAGTTCCCAAGGAAAGGATCATCAACTGAAAAAACCCTGCTGTCTTGTCATGAATTGCCTAAATTCAGGGACTAACTGCCAGAGTCACCCAGCTGACCTTAACTGTCACAATGACTAGATCTCCTGAACAGACCAATGTTTTAAATATTGCAGTTTAAGGTGTTAATGGCAACCAGAAATGAAAGTGAAGCCAATGCAATCATGTGAGTAAAAAAGTTACAAGCACATGGTGATCCCCGTTTCTCACTGCCCGGAAATATTGTTTCTGGTCACCAGATGCTGGTACACATAAAGGAGCATCACAACTGGCAGCCAGATTCTAGTAGAACTAGACCATCCCACAGAGGATGCAAACCATGGGACATGGGTATGGAACTGCACGGTAAGAGTGCAGTTCAATGATCTGAACAGACCTTGTATTCAGCCTTACATTACAATATATTAGTTAAGATAGTCTCCCTGAATGAGAATGTTTTAGTACTTCAGTCTTTTACAGAAGGATATGGATTGCGGCACAAAAGACAACTGGGATCTGTGAAGGAAATTTGCCACTGACAAAAATATCTGACACAATATTTAAGTATTTACTGGATTTACAAAAATACTTACATGCTGGTTCTGTATTAAGGAATCAAGCTGGGGTTCACACGGGATATTGAAAACTACACGAATTCTACCTTCTGTGATAACATCACATGAATCCTGCACCTGGTAGAAAACAAAGTAAGTTAATAAACTTAATTCACTTCTCTGCTGGAATAATTGAGATAAAAACTCTAGACTTATACTTTCTGTGAGAAGCCTAAGCTACATGTGTAAATTCACTGTATAGATTTTTATTATATATACGTATATGTGTGTGTTTGTCTGCCATATATGAGAGAGATGGTAGACAAATACTACCTCTCTCATTTAGAAAAAGAGGTCATTTAAAAACAGACTTGGCACCAGACTTTGGGGTCTATACTCTGTATAGATAAACTGGGCAGTTTATCTGTATAGACCATAGGTCAAGTGTGGGGATGGGCAAAAACACCTTAAAGCTCAACTTTGCCCTCCTCAGATCTTGGTGCAGCTTCTTTACAGGGCCAGTTCTATTGCACTTAGTTAGGACAGCTATCAGGCTGACTGCAAAGAGACCCAAAGGAACAAAACCATAGCTGATGATCATGATGTTGATGGGACATTCTCGTTATGCTCCTTTTTCCCTGTTACGTTAGCAACATGGTAGGGGAGAGGCAGGAGCTCACCCATGTCAACTAAGCCACCAAAGTAAAGCAACCTGGGTTGGTTAGACTGACTCCAGAGCTAGATTCTGCCACACAGCACCAGAGAATCTGGCCCTTGATATTTATAGGCTTGTAAGAAAAGAAATCTTGTAAGAAGAAATGTTTGAACTAACTTCTCCTGTGCAGCCATAGTAAGGAGTCCCCAGCATAAAGACTGTACTTCCAGGAGGAAACAGATCATCCAAGGTTTTGATGTTGGAGAAACGAGAGTCAAAAGCACTGATATCCTACATGAAATAAGAAGATAAAATCTATGGTGTTAAAATATCTATCAATCCCAATATGTTCTTTAAACAGGTCTGCTAAATAGATATTTATTACCAAATATCGAACAATCACTATAAAGTAAACTACAAACTATTTCCTTCATGCTAACCTCACTACCTAAAATATACATCAACTCAGTTTTTGAAAGTAATACTGTCAGTGAAATTACATAAAGCTACTGGGCTACATATGGTCCAAGATGACTACTGTATTTTATTCAAAATGTCCTCACAAAAGTTCGTGGCAATCAAACTAAAATATGCAGTAGGGTCACAACTTTTGTGACAAGAGCCTTCAGTCTAGCTCCCAACACTTTTGAAATGGGAGTTTAAATGAAAAAATATATACCATTTAATGTTGCTTTTGACAAAGTATATACTTTTTGGACTAGAAAGGCTGCACTATTACCATAAAATTAAGATGCTGATTAACTCTTTTGTTACCAGAGGGGTAGCCGTGTTAGTCTGAGTCTGTAAAAAGCAACAGAGGGTCCTGTGGCACCTTTAAGACTAACAGAAGTATAGGGAGCAAAATAACTCTTAACTATTAACAAAATAACTCTTTTGTTATTTGTCTGTTTTAAAGTATGCATTCTAATCCAGGGGTTCTCAAACTTCATTGCATCTCAACCCCCTTCTGACAACAAAAATTGCTAGACGACTCCAGGAGGGGGGGACCGAAGCCTGAGCTCCACCGCTCTTGGTGGGAGGGGGCAAAGTCGAATCCCAAGGGCTTCAGCCCCAGGCGTGGGGCATGTTACCTGAGGGGCCCCCTACACACACACTCAAGGCTCAAGCCCTTGGTCTTCGGCCCCGGACATTGGGGCTCAGGCTTCAGTCCTGGACCCCAGGAAGAGGAATGCCAGCCCTTGGCCACTTTGGGGTCCCGACCCACAGTTCTAATCCTTTCCTAATGGAAAGGAAAATTTTATAGAAGAAAAGATTAGGAGTATTTGGAATATTTACCTTGACAATAGTTTGGTAAACAAAAGGAAGAACTTGTTTTGACCACTGCTTCTCCAAATAAACTTCACCATTTGGATTTAGCTGATATCTACGACCAGTGAGTAACTGGGCATATACAACTACTGAGGTTTCATTTATAATTATTCCTTTTCTCCTCTGGTAGCTGAAGAAAAAAAAGGAAAACATTTATTTTGATTTAAATACATGGAACTTGCTAACACAAAAAGGAAGTTACTTTTACGGTGGCCTTAACCAATGTATTTAAATCCAAACAGAAATTATTCTTAAAATTATGAATATTTAAATAATTGTTTCCTGTTTTATAAGTAAGAACTATATACAGGTTTAACAACTCTGAGGCTAAAGTGTTATTCTAGATCCTATGTGAGTCATTCACTGTACTATCTGAACACCTAGAATTATTAGCCCCAAGATATGGGGATAAAATCAGAAAATTTCTTACCAATAATTTCCTTGCTGCTAGCAGCGTCCTCCCACAATTCTTGAAATTTGGGCTACTCTCCTCTCTTTGCAGCTCAGGGAGGTGAATCAGAGTTTTGGAGCCACATGGTCTTGCCACACCCCCTCATCTCCTGCTTGCTTCCAGATGAGTTATTCACAAATTGCAAAACTTGCTACCATCATTAACAAATATTCCAAAGATGACAAAAATAACTACATACATTAGGCCAGGGGTTCTCAAAAACTTCATTGCACTGTGACCCCCTTCTGACAACAAAAATTACTACACGACCCCAGGAGAGGGGACCGAAGCCCAGCAGTGCAAGTAGGCCAGTACACTCCGGTACGCCATACCAGCAAGCTATTTATAGCTGGTACGCCATACCAGAAAGACACAGCAGCAGCCCTGCTGGAGGAGAGGGCTGGGGGTTCCGCTCCTTTCCCCGCTGGGAGGGGAAGCGGGAAAAGGAGCAGAATGCCGGCAGCTCCTCCAGCGGCTGTACCGCTCCCAGCCCTGCCCCCCTCAGCCCTGTCCTCCGGCAGGGCTGCTGCTGCAGTACGAGGAAGGATGGAGACGCAGCTCCGTGCCTGGAAGGGCAGGGGGCGGGGCTGGGAGTTCTGCTCCTTTCCCCGCTGGGAGGGGCAGCAGCGCGGAAAGGAGCAGAAGCTGGCAGCTCCTCCGGTGGCTGTACCACCCCCCCCGCCCAAACCCTGCCCCGCGTGCAGCCGGAGGAGGACAGAGCCCAACCCCCCGCACGGCCCAGGTAACATGGGATGGATGTGAGGAGGGGACGGAGAGAGCGTGGGGGCTCTGGGGCTTGGGAGTCACATGGATGGTCACGTACCCCCTTAGCTAGTGCCCCCCCGTACCGGTAAGACATGGATTTTACTTGCACCACTGCCAAAGCCTGGTGGGAGGCGAAAGCCAAAGCCCAAGCCCCACCGCCCCAGGCGAAGAGGCCAAAGCCGAAGCCCCACCGCCCCAGGCGACGAGGCCAAAGCCCAAGGGCTTCAACCCCCAGACAGAGGGCCTGTAATCTGAGCCCCACTGCCCAGGGCTGAAGCCCTCAGGCTTCAGCCCCCGGCAGTGGGGCTCAGGCTTCAGCTCTGGCTCCAAGCCCCAGCAAGTCTAAGCCAGCCCTAGTGACCCCATTAAAATGGGGTTGCGACCCACTTTGGGGTCCCGACCCACAATTTGAGAATCGTTGCATTAGACCAAGGAAGACTATGATATGGTAATGATTCCACTTAATAACTGACCCTTGACTGGTGAGCCATCCAGGATGGGTAGAATTGTGGGAGACTCTGCTAGTGGAAAGGAAATTGTTGGTAAGAAATTTTCTGTTTTGCAGCCCAGCATCTCCCACAATTCTTGACGTCTGAGAAGCAGCAAGCAGATGTACGGAGGCAATAGAAAAGGTCAGAAAAAGGAAAAACCGTATCTCTTCCCATCTATAATATTTACTCAAAGGGCAAAATCATTTCCAGGCAACTGCCTACAGCACCTTCCTGCCAAAGGACGCCGCTGCAGAAGACAGGAAGTCCCCCTTCTAGTGATTGATAAAGGAGGCAGCATTTGACCAGGTGGCTGCCTTACAAATTTCTGCTGTGGGTGCATTAGCTTTCTGTCCACAAGTTTGCCAGGGATTGCATAAAGCGTGCCCTGACCCGTTCTGGAACTAGAATCCCTGATACCTAGTATGCTTCCACAATGCATAATCTAATCCACCTAGCAACAGAATACATGGCATCTCTGAGACCTTGGTGTTTCGGATAGAAGGATACAAACAGGGCCCCTGAGCTCCTTGTGACTTTGAACATTTGAGGTAAATTTTCAGAGCCCTTCTGACATCTAAGGTGTGCCATCCTCTCCTCAGTGGGATGTTGTGGCTTTGGAAAGAATGAAGGGAGAACCACTCTTGAGAAGCATGGAAAGAAGAGTTCACGTTTGGGATAAATGATTCCAGAGTTCTGAGCACCATCTTGTACTCAAGAATCATGGAGTAAAGTTCCTGCATAGAGAGCGCCAACAGCTCCAACATTTGTTTGGTCGACATGATGGTAACAGAAAGCAAGTTCTAATGGATAAAGAAAATGCTGACACTGATGTCAGTGGTTCAAAGGGAAGGTTTGTCAGGGCTCTCAACGTAAGTGGCCCACTTGGGAAAATGAGGTCTAATAGCCAGCTTGGCTAACTGGACTGCCGTAAGGAATCTGGCTACCTAGAGGTTCTCTGCCAGAGAACCTACAGATTCTGCAAACATCATGCTACTAAGGGCAGACACCTGATGCACAATGGTGATGGATTGAAGACCTTTGTCAAAGCCTTCTTGGAGAAAATCCAAGATAGCCAGAATTCGTGGATTTCTTAGATTTTCTTCGTGTTCCTGGCACCAGCTGCAAACTTGGTCCAGATAAAGGAGTATACTTTCAATACTCTTCTAGAAGTAAGAAGCGTTCTGATAACTTTGGAGAACAACCCAGTGAGACCAGCGCTTCCCTTTCAATAGCCAGACTGTTAGATGCAGCCAGTTCAGGTCGAGATAAAATACAGGACCTTGTGAGGAAGTGCCCCATCTCTTCATAACCTGTATTGGTGAGCCCAATTTCAGCTTTATCAGGTCCAAAAACTGAGTCTCCTCAGCCAATGTGGGGTTACAAATATTACTGTTGCCTATTCCTGATTTATTTTCTGGACTGCCTTCCCTAGTAACGGGAAGGGTGGAAATGCATAAAGGAGGCCTTGTGACCGTCTACATGATAAGGCATCTGTCCCCATGGATCTAGTGTCCACTTTCCTGGTGAAATACTTTGATCTCTTTGTGGGTATGTGATTTGCAAATATGTCAGTTGAAGACAGGCCGAATTATTTGATGATTAACTCTAAGACCCCACATTGGTGAGGAGACCCAGTTTTATGACCTGATAAAGCTGAAATTGGGCTCATCATTACAGGTTCCGAAGAGATAGAACCTCTCCTCACAAGGTCCTGTGCTTCATCCAGACCTGAACTGGTTTCATCTAACAGCCTGGCTATTGAGAGGGAAGCACTGGTATCACTGGGTCTGTTCTCCAAAGTTATCAGAACGCTTCTTACTTCTAGAAGAGTATTGAAAATAAACGCCTCTATCTGGACCAAATTTTGCAGCTGGTGCCAGAAACACAAATCAAATCCAAGAAATGCAGGAATTCTGGCCATGTTGGATTCAGGCACCACTCAGAGTTGTTCACTTTGTGCCTGCTAAGCAAGTCCATCATCTGGTTCAGGTCTCCCTTTATGTGAACTTCCCCGAGGGAGAGGAGAGACTGCCCTGCCCACTGCATGATTTGCATTGCTTCAGCATGTAGCGCTGGGCTTCTTATTCTCCCTTGGTTGTTCACATACGCAACCATGGTTGTGTTATCTGACTGAATCAGAATCTGGTTCCCCTTTAGGCCAGACTGGAAGCTTCATACCACCAGCTTGACTGCTCTTAGTTAGGAAGTTTATGATGTGGGTTCTTTCTCCAGGTTCCAGACACCTTCAGCTTTTTGGGATCTCAGGCATGCCCCCCAGCCAGTCCTCCACCAGGCTGACACTGGTTGTGAGGATCGGGGAATCAGGAAGGCATAGAATCATAGAATATCAGGGTTAGAAGGGACCTCAGGAGGTCATCTAGTCCAACTCCCTGCTCAAAGCAGGACCAATCCTCAGACAGATTTTTACCCCAGTTCCCTCAATGGCCCCCCTCAAGGATTGAACTCACAACCCTGGGTTTAGCAGGCCAATGCTCAAACCACTGAGCTATCCCTCCCCATGCATATGGGCATGTCCTTGCAGACATTGCCCTGGGCAGACCACTATTTTAAAGAGTTGATTACCAGCACTGGAAATATCACTTGTTCTTGCATGCATTCTGGGAAGTAGTCCCATACTTTTAAGATGCAGCCTTAAAGGTGCCTGATGTGTGACTGTGCCCATGGAATGATCCCTATGCACAATACTAGGAGGCCTACTGTTGAAGGCTCAAGTGCAGTTCCAAAACAATGAGAGGAGATCTTGAATCTTCTGGAACCTCTAGAGATAGACATATTCTTGCTAACGAGTTGTCTATGTCCACTCCCAAGTGAGTTATTTGGGTGGATGGAATCAAGGCGCTTTTCTCAATGCTGATAATAAAGCCATGTGCTTGCAAGAGATTCAAGGTCAGGGACGTAGCTCTGTGTGCTGTTGCTTAAGGTGGAGCTCTGATGAATATGTCATGCAGGAAGGATCCCCTGTGACCCGTGTCTGGGTATGATTACCACCAACTTCTTTGTGAAGACTGGAAAGAAGGAGAGAGGGGGCCTGAGGACAAGCTGAATGGCAGCATTCGATATTGATGCTGCTTCCTGCTATAGGGAAACCTTAGGAACCTGCGATGGCACAGTCTGATTGGGATTTGGAGGTATGCATCCACCAGATTCACTGAAGTCAGAAAATCCCCGTGGGACAGGGATAACACCATAGAGATTAGGATTTCCATCCAGAACTTCATTCTCTTCATCCACTTGTTGAGCCTTTTGAGATGTAGAATGGCTCAGATTCCCCTTGTATGCTTCTGAACAATAAAGAAGTTGGAGTAGAACATTGAGAATCTTTCTTCTGAGGGAACACTCTATTACTCCCACATCCGGGAGGTGAAATATCTCATTCTGGATTAGACCATGCTTTTCGAGATGGCAGACTGAATGAAAAACAGATGGGGTAAACCCCATAACTTGAGGAAGTATCCCTGACTCTCAGTCTTCCTGACCCACTGGTTCCATGGTTGAAGGAAATGGGAAATCCTGTCTCCTAGTTTCAACTCTGGGCAGAGACCTATGCGGTCTTTGTCATAAAGAGGCTTTGGGAGTGGCAGGGCTCAGGGCTTTTCTCCCAAGCCATAGTTCCTCTGGAGAACCTGCTCTCTCGTCACTGATACTTCTGCCAGGATGAAGGCTGAAACAAATGCCTTTGTCAGAAGGCCAGTCTATAGTCTCTCAAAGGCATCGTGTGGCCTCAGAAGAGACTGTTTAGATTTTGAGGCACTGTCCACCACCACCTTATCTAGCTTCTCTCCAAAAAGCAGGCCGCCCATGAATTCAGCAGAGCACAGCACCTGCTTCAACTAGCTATCCACCTTCCAGGGACAAAGCCATAGATGGTGCTTGGTCACGGGGCTGGAGGCCATGGCTTTGGCTGATAATCCCATCATGTCCTTTGAGGCATCAGCAATGAATGCTGTTGCCGGGGAAACTTTCTTTAAAATAGAGCTGAAGTCAAGGTCATCTATTCTTGAGGGCTCTGAGATCTTCTAGCCAGGAGGGAGATGCTTTGCAACATAAGTAGCTGCTAGGGACACCTTGAGAGAGGCTGAGGAGGCCTCAGTCTATTTTTGAGAGGGGCCTCCATTTTTCTATCTGTGGGGTCCTTAGGATAGAACTCCTCTTCTGAAGGGATAACCATATTGTTAGCCAGGGATGCTACAGCACTGTTAACCTTTGATATCTCAGTAATTGAGACTTCTGATTCCTGGATCCAATAGAACTAAAGATCATTTCTGTTAATGTGCTTGCCTGTGTCTGGCTTACCCCATTCATCCCTGATTACTTCCTTGGAGGAGGAGTGTAGGGGAATCACTGCATCAGGTGAAGATTTCAAGGGGAAAAATTTCCTTAGCGGCTTACTTTTGGTATTTTGTTCAGGTTGAATCTGAATAGTGGAGACAACAACCATGTTGCACAGGGTCTCAAATTTCTCAGAGGGAAAAAATCCTTTGCTGAGTCTTTCCCTGGTCCTGACTGGAATCAGAGCCTGACAATTTACCATCCTCTAGTGGAGGAGGGGAAGGAGGAAGAGTAATCAGAGGACTCATAACTCCGAGATCCTTTAAGCTTTTTCTTCATCCTTTTCACTTTCTTTGCCCTCCCCCACTTTTTTTAAAAGTGTTTTTAGCTCACTTAGAGAGCATATGAGCTCCATCGCAGGTTTGATAGGCCTTTTGCAGCTAGATTGCTGAGGGCCTGAAGTCCTCTTGTGATATTTCTTTTTGAGTCCTCCTGGATTCCATCCCCTCCCAGAAGGGAGAGGGGGAATGCTTCCAGGGCCCTCCTTGTGGGAAAACTGGGAAGGGAAGTCTGCCTCCTCTGGTCTTCAAGGGCTCCTTGGAACTTAACTCTTGAGTAATCTGACTTGGATCCTCCTTAAACACTCTCTCAACTCTTCCCATAGACTCCAGGTCCATTTTTCCCACTGTGACAAAGCTCCGAGCCTGTACTGGTGGGTCCCGTGCTTCCAGGCGGATTCAGTGGCCTCAGAAGCTCGCTAAGGCCCTCAATGTGACCTCCCTTTCTCAGTATAGCGGCAAAGGTCACAGCTTATTGAGCTACTTTCATCATAGGCCAGTATGGGAGGTGGGAAGGTGGAATACCCACCGTCTCTGTTGCTCCTTAGAGCTCAGTAGGTGCAGTTCAGCCTCCTGCCTGGACCAAAGTCTGCTTCCCCTCTCAAGGGGATCTCTGTAGAGCAGGGGGGAGAAGGAGGGAACCCGGGCCCGCCCTCTACTCCGGGTTCCGGCCCAGGAACCGTAATGGTAGCAGCTATTGGCGGCTTTCCAGTCACCACTGACACCTCTTTGATTCCCTGGGCCACTTCCCCATGGTCCCCTTTTCCCCAGCTTCACCCTTACCTCAGGATTCAGCAATGCTTCTCCTCCAGCTCCTTTCACCTGGCCCCACTTGAGAGAACTGGAAAGGAGAACTTTTAAGCAGTATGAGTGGGACCTTAATTGGTTCCAGCTATCTCCATTACCCTAACGGCCTTCACTGGTTAATTGGCGTCAGGTGTCTTGATTGGCCTGGAGTAGCCTTTGTTTGGCTATCCAGGGAACAAAGACTTGCTCATTCTGAGGCTGATACACCTGCCTTCCACTACTCTCTTATATCCTTCTGGTCTGAGTCCGTCACACCATATTAGAGTCTCATCTGCTCTGGTGGGCAGGGGATCCTACATGACTGTCCCACTCATAGCTCTGGAACCTAACAGAGATAGGCCTGGTCTACACTAGGAGTTTATGTCAAATTTAGCGCCGTTACATCGAATTAAGTATGCACCCGTCCACACCACGAAGCTATTTAGTTCGACATTGAGGTCTCTTAAATTCGACTTCTGTACTCCTCCCCAACGAGGGGAGTAGTGCTAAATTCGACATGGCCATGTCGAATTAGGCTAGGTGTGGATGGAAATCGACGGTAATAGCTCCGGGAGCTATCCCACAGTGCACCACTCTGTGGACGCTCTGGACAGCAGTCCGAGCTCGGATGCTCTGACCAGCCACACAGGAAAAGCCCCGGGAAAATTTGAATTCCTTTTCCTGTCTGGGCAGTTTGAATCTCATTTCCTGTTTGGACATCGTGGCGAGCTCAGCAGCACTGGCAACGATGCAGAGCTCTCCAGCAGAGATGGCCATGCAATCTCAGAATAGAAAGAGGGCCCCAGCATGGACTGATCGGGAAGTCTTGGATCTGATCGCTGTGTGGGGCGATGAGTCCGTGCTTTCTGAGCTGCGATCGAAAAGATGGAATGCAAAGATCTACGAGAAGATCTCTAAAGCCATGGCAGAGAGAGGATACAGCCGGGATGCAACGCAGTGCCGCGTGAAAATCAAGGAGCTGAGACAAGGCTACCAGAAGACCAAAGAGACAAACGGACGCTCCGGATCCCAGCCCCAGACATCCCGTTTCTACGAGGCACTGCATTCCATCCTAGGTGTGGCCGCCACCACTACCCCACCACTGACCGTGGACTCTGAGGATGGGATATTGTCGACGGCCGCTTCCTCGGACATGTTAGCGGACGGGGAAGATGAGGAAGGAGATGAGGAGGACGAGGCAGTCGACAGCGCTTACAACGCTGATTTCCCCGACAGCCAGGATCTCATCACCCCCCTTACAGAGATCCCCTACCAACCGTCCCCAGCCGTTAACCCGGACACAGAATCAGGGGAAGGATCAGTCAGTAAGTGTTAATCATGTAAACATTTATTTGTAACAGAACAGGAATATTAACAATAATAACAATGGGTTTTTCATGGTTAGTTTGCCCTAGGCGCTTAACGTTTCAGTCCTTGGCAGTGCAACTATTAAAAAAAAATCTAACAATGTCCGGGTTAGCATGATTGGTTTGCCCTAGGCGCTCTACTGTTTAGTCCCTGCCAATGCAGCTACAGTAAAATCCAGTCTATATGTCCGGGGATAGAGCTGAAATCCTCCATGGACATCTCCACGAAGCTCTCCTGGAGATAATTGGAAAGCCTTTGCATCAGGTTCCTGGGGAGAGCGGCCTTATTGGGTCCTCCGTAGTAGGAAACATTTCCGCGCCAGGAGACAAGCAAGTACTCCGGGATCATTGCCCTGCAGAGCATGGCGGCATACGGCCCTGGTCTTTGCAGGCTTTCCCGAAGCATCCTTTCTTTTTCCGTCTCTGAAATCCTCATCAGAGTGATGTCGCTCATGGTGACCTGCTTTGAATTAGGTAGGGGAATGTTAGTATTGGGACTGCTTGCCTGTTCCTTTACAGAACTGTAACCGGCGGTTTACAGCCACGCGGTGGAGGCGGGAGAGGGGCAGCATACAGGGATCTTTCCCTGGGACAGCCGCGAGGGGGTGGGACAGGGGCAGAGTTCATGCTTGCCGGATTGCTGGCAGCAGGGACTGGCATTGCTTTCAACGTAAAGGAGGCCAGTGCTATTATTAAAGTTTTAAGCAGCCACAAGTCTATGGCTTACCATGTCGGCCTGCTACACAAATTCCGGTGTCCTGCCCCGCTTCTCTGATCTGCACTGCAAGACCCCAGGCACTGAATGCGAAGGCCGAAAATTCGACCTTGTCCTGAGTGCGCATGTGATAGGTGCTGTGCATGGTCTAGTTCACAGAGAAAGACTATGTTCTTTGTTCACCCAAAAATTTATCTTTCTGAGGAATTCACTCCCTTTTTCCCATCCCACAGCTGCGACTGTCTCCCGACCCAGCCTGGCATCACACTCCCAGAGGCTAGCGCAGATGAGGCGTAGGAAGAAGAGGACACGGGAGGACATGTTCTCGGAACTTATGGGCTGCTCCCGAGCCCAGGCAGCCCAGCAGACCCAGTGGAGGGAGAACTTGTCCCAAATGCACCGATCGGACATGGAACGGGAGGAGAGGTGGCGGCAGGAAGACCAGCAGGCGACTCAAACGCTGCTTGGACTAATGAGGGAGCAAACGGACACGCTCCGGCGCCTTGTGGATGTTCTGCAGGACCGGAGGCAGGAGGACAGAGCCCCGCTGCAGTATATCTGTAACCGCCCTCCCCCGCCACCAAGTCCCATACCCCCCTCACCCAAAGTCCAAAGAAGGAGGGGCAGCAGAGTCCGTGAAAACTCTCACTCCACCCCTGCAGACTGCTCAAGCACCAGAAGGCTCTCATTCCCCAAAATTTGAAAAGTCCTTTCCTTCCCGCCTCACCCAAGCCCCCGTCCAAGTTTCATTCCCCAGTTTCATGTGCAGTTGCTAATAAAAAATATGTTTCTGTTAATTACTGTTTCCATCATGTTCTTTTAGAGGAGAGTCTGTGTGAAGGGGGGGACGGGGGTTGGTAATTGGACAGGACAGTCACCTTTACCAGGGTACAGAGGCGGGGGCAGGTTCAGTAGCAGGGCACACACACAGTGCAGTCACTAGTTACCCTGGTCAGTCTGGGAGGTGGTTTTCATGTTCTGTGGGGGGTGGGGGAGGCTCTGTGACTTTGTGGCGGGGGAGGGCAGTTAGAGATCTTATGCAGCAGTCCTTATCCTGGATCGCAGAGCCACGCAGCAGGGGATCTGTAACCGTCCTCCCCCTGCCAGAAAGTCACATAGCCCCCACAGACAGAGTTTAGAAGCGTCCTTTGCATCAGTACACTACACCCGCTCCCCACCACAGTCTGCATCCCAGGTTCAACACTTTACCGAGAAAACAGTAATAAAGAAAACGGTGTTCATTAACAAAATTCAAGTGATTTTATTTTTAAACGTGTGTTGGAAGGGGGGGAACGGGGTATGTAACTGGAGAGGATAGTGAATATTTACTTGGTAAAGAAACGGGGGCAGGTTCAGCTTCTCTGTACACAAACTTAATAGTCACAGGTTACCCTGCTCACTCAGGAACCTAGCTTTCAAAGCCTCCTGGATGCACAGCGCGTCCCGCTGGGCTCTTCTAATCGCCCGGCTGTCTGGCTGGGCGTAATCAGCAGCCAGGCTATTTGCCTCAACCTCCCACCCCGCCATAAAGGTCTCCCCCTTGCTCTCACAGAGATTGTGGAGCACACAGCAAGCTGCAATAACAATGGGAATATTGGTTTCGCTGAGATCACAGCGAGTCAGTAAGGTTCTCCATCTCCCCTTGAGACGGCCAAAAGCACACTCCACCACCATTCTGCACTTGCTCAGCCGGTAGTTGAAAAGTTCTTTTTCAGTGTCCAGGGCGCCAGTATAGGGCTTCATGAGCCAGGGCATTAGCGGGTAGGCTGGGTCCCCGAGGATGACTATAGGCATCTCCACATCCCCAAGAGTTATTTTGTGGTCCAGGAAGTAAATACCTTCCTGCAGCCGTCTAAACAGACCAGAGGTCCTGAAAACACGAGCGTCATGAACCTTGCCCGGCCATCCGACGTTGATGTTTGTAAAACGTCCCCTATGGTCCACCAGTGCTTGCAGCACCATTGAAAAGTAGCCCTTTCGGTTAATGTACTGGCTGGCCTGGTGGTCCGGCCCCAGGATAGGGATGTGAGTTCCATCTATAGCCCCACCGCAGTTTGGGAATCCCATCGCGGCGAAGCCATCTATGATGACCTGCGCGTTTCCCAGGGTCACTACTTTTGAGAGCAGTAGCTCAACGATTGCGTTGGCTACTTGCATGACAACAACCCCCACAGTAGATTTGCCCACGCCAAAGTGGTTCGCGACTGACCGGTAGCTGTCTGGCGTTGCAAGCTTCCAGAGGGCTATGGCCACTCGCTTCTGGACACTCAGGGCTGCTCGCATCTGGGTGTCATTGCGCTTCAGGGCAGGGGACAGCAACTCACAAAGTTCCAGGAAAGTCCCCTTCCGCATGCGAAAGTTTCGCAGCCACTGGGATTCATCCCAGACCTGCAGCACTATGTGGTCCCACCAGTCCATGCTTGTTTCCCGGGCCCAGAATCACCGTTCCACAACATCAACATGACCCATTGCCAACATGATGTCCTCGGCGCGGGGTACCGTGCTTTGTGACAGGTCTGTGCCACTCTCAGACTTCAGGTCCTCGCCGCACTGCCGTAGCCTCCTCGCCCGATTTCTCAGCATCTGCCTCTGGGAAAGGTGGATGATAAGGTGCGAGGTGTTCACAACGGCATACTGCAGCGATGGTCGCAGCGGGCTCCATGCTCGCAGTGCTGTGGCGTCCGCGCTGTCACTGACCAGAAAAGTGCGCGAACTGATTTCCCGCCGGCGCTTTCAGGGAGGGAGGGCGGGAGTGACGGTCGGATGACGACAGTTACCCAAAAGCACCCTCGACACATTTTTTTACCCAGAAGGCATTGGCGGCTCAACCCAGAATTCCAATGGGCAGCGGGGACTGCGGGAACTATGGGATAGCTGCCCACAGTGCACCGCTTCCAATGTCGACGCTTGCCCCGTTAGTGTGGACTCACAATGTCGAATTACTGTCCTTAGTGTGGACACACACGTTCGACTTTGTAATATCGATTCCACATATTCGATTTAAGTAAAATCGAACTACTCTCGTAGTGTAGACATACCCTTAGTAACGGAAGGCTGGGTGCAGACTGGGCACAAAACAGTATCTGCCAACCTGGGAGGGCAGTCTCACAGATGGAGCACTGTTTGGATTTCATTCAGTGCTTTTTAGGCTGCTCTTCCATACCTGCATGTGCACACAAGCCAGCAGGGAGGCATTGCAGCTGAGGCTCTGGGGGATTCCAACATCCAGCTAAAAAACTGGCCCAGGGCAGAGGAGAGGGTGGAAGGGCTGCTCACCACTACACCAAATTTTGAACAGAAACCCCTGGGGCAGATGTAAAGGTTGAAAAAACTGCCATCTACACAGAGGCAAAGAAACTGGAAGCAAGCAGGAACTGAGGGGGTGTGGCCAGATCATGCGGTTCCAAAATTCTGCTCCACCTCCATGAACTTCAAAGAGAGTAGAGCAGTCCAGACATCAAGAACTGTGGGAGGCACTGGGCTCCAGAAAAAATGGAAAAATTTAAGTTACGACACCAAAGATGTCAATGTTATTGATCCACCCTGCATGTCAGTATACAATTAATCCTCTTGCTGCTGCATGGGCACCTGAACCCCACACAGTTGAAAGACCTGTCCAACAGTCCTCCTAGGGACACCTACTGTGCTCCAAAGATCTTCAGAGTGGGATGGGGATCACCAAACCCACTTCCCTCTCCAATCTTTACAGCAAATATGCAGTAGGATTCAGTAACTTCTACAGGGGGTTCTGCTGCTGTGGATTCATTCAAATTGCACTGCATGCCGGATTCCCTCATATGCAGAGAATGCATGCATTTCTGAAAGCCTTGGGAAGCCCCAGAGTGCAATGAAGATGGAATGAAGCCAGAGTGGTGGAACCTCTGGAAGGATCACTGAATGTTGCTGCAACTACAGGAAGAGAAGTGGGTGTTTCAACTCTTCCTTCAAACAAATAATGGAGGGGATCGGTCAGGAGAATTATTAGTCAACACTGCTAATAAAAAACAGTTCAGTTTACAAAGTTAGATGCCATTATGGGAGAAGTAATTATTAAGTGACTGTGTTTAATGTTTCACCCCAAATTCTTATCTTTCAACACCCTCATTCACTAGCTTGCCATCTTTTATTATCATGTATGCAACAGCCCTAGTCTTCTAACTAAATCCATAATGAAGCAACAAAAAGTAGCTGAGCTTTAAACAGTAAAATTACAAAATTTAATTTTCTAACTACTTACTGTTCTGAAATCCCCTGAACTTCTTTCAACCAGATGTTCTGTTCTTTCTCTCCAACATATGCCACTTTAGTTGGTGGCACAGTGTTTCCCAGGTAAAGCTTCTGTGTTCCATGTGGCTCTTCCAAGTAAAACCTTAAAGATATTATAAGTGTATAATTAATTTCAACAGATAGATCTGCACTTTACTAATTATTAATGCACTTATTTTAGTTAGAAAATATATTTGCTCTTTTTCAAGTATTGGAAGACTTATAGGATGGTTTCCAGTCCCCATCAACCCACTTAACAGGCCAGATTCCCCCATACTTGTGAAAAACCTGCATGGGGTGTGCAGAGAGGAAAACTCTGCCAAGAGATTCCCCTGGCAGTTTCCCTCAAATTATTCTGTCCAGGTTTCTGTGAGAGAGAGCCTCTCCCATTAGAATAAGCATGGAGTTTGTCCCACAGATCTTGAGGGAAACAATGGAGATCTGTGCCTCCATAGAACTATCCAAGCCCCAAGAACCATGTTAAACAGAGCTTCCTCTTCTAGCTGCTGCCCTGAGATGCTGTCTCCTTTTAAATAAGTAATTTAATCTAAGTGCACTCTGAATCACTGCTTTTAAAAAATAGTTTGACTATTGTGTAGCCTTTGGAACATTTGGGAAAGTAAATGAGTAACACAGGCAGACAACTTTCCATGCAATTGTTCTTACTTAGTTTCTCCATCTGACACTGAAATAACTCTGGCTTCTTCAAGGTGTGGCCAGTTAACAAAAACAGACTTCCCAAGCACCAAACTGGCTACATTTTCTACAGACTGAAAAACAAAAGTTACTCTACTTCAGTTATTCTATCAAACAAATAAAATTACTGCAATATGTGTCTATAAAACACGAAATTAACATGAAAGCATTATTGACTATAATAAAAAATTCTAATTTGAAAGTGATATCAGTTTATCAGTGATACACAATGAAAAGCCTTAAGAGCTTTTAACACATTCACTTTGGATTGTGATACTTATTGTATACTTACGGAAGCCCACCATCCTCCCCAAGCTTCACAGCCTGAGCCGCTACATCTACACAGCTATTTTTAGCGCAGTAGTGCAAGCCCCACGAGCCCAAGTCTGTGACCCAGGCTAGGAGGTTCACTTTCATGAGCTGTGTAGATACCCTTCCAGTTAGCATTAGAGAGAGTAACTTCCAATATTTTAAAATGGGGACAAAATCCAAATCCTCCAACAGATTCCCACTAACCAAGGACATTTAATCACCCTAATTTCTCCTCCCCCACCCTACCCTTTATCATTTAATCTCTTTCACTATTGACTACAGTGCCTTTTATTAAAGTTTTTTTCTTTGAGCTTATATAGGTAACCATCTCCAAATGTACAGTGAAACCTGTCATGAGACTACTTGAAAAACTAGTAGAAATGAGAAGGCAATATGACCTAAAGGTCTGAGCCTGGGACTGAGACACAAGAACTCCAGGAGTTCTAATTCCAGCTTCTCTAGTGATTTGTTCTCTGGCCTTGGGCATGTAACAGCCTCTGTCTGCCTCACAGTTTCTCCCTCTGTACAAATGCAAGGGAAACTTATTTACCTCATACGTTGTTTTGCAAAAATTAGAGTGTAACACATTTATGCAAAGCTCCATGTGTAAGCCAAGCATTACTGCTTGCCTAACAGGGACTGAACAAAATTATACCAAATATCTTGGTAACAATTTAAATTGGTTACTTAACACATGGGGTTGCCTATGAGAGGTGGTCCCTCGGGCAGGTTTCACTGTACGTATTTTTCTCCTTTGATTTTCTCCTATGATAACACAACACAGAAGGTGATATAAATAACCTAACCTTAACTTCTCGTTGGGCATATTTAACTAATATAGTGCATAATTAAGACTATCATTAGAAAGAGAGATACTTACCGGCTCTTTTGAATCCTTGTCACATATGATTTCTAACAGCATATTCTCACCATGGCTGCTCTGCTGGAATACTTGTACCCCACTTTTTTTAAGACAGAACTAGGTGAGAGAAAGACAGCACACAAAACCTATGTCAAATCTTTCCCTAATAATTTGTGAAATAGTTGGGGTGAAATGCCAAAGTATAGTAATCATTTACCTTATGTGCAATATGTTTTAGAGTAGGAAACCCACAAAAATACAATGCGCTCGTGTTAACTTTAGTTATCTTATTGTGGGTTATTTCTACATGCCAGGCATCCAAAGATATTGTTTTATACCTAGAAAATAAAAATATTAATAAAAACAATGTATTTACTAAAACAACTTCAACAAAGAATATCATGATATCAAGGAAAAGTTAGTTCTCAACATGTGTACTGGAGAAAACTACTTTCAAACTCTTCCTAAAAAAATCTCTCTTTAAACATGATCTCATGTCCTTCATGGATAATTAAAGCCAGTAAAGAGATGTTAATAATCATAATAAAAAAATGGACTTCTTTGTTGAGCTATCTGTCAGTCATGCTTAAACAAGCAGTGGTTAGGGCCATGCTCAAGAAACCATTTTTGGACATTAACAACCTCAGTAATTGCCATCATCTCTGACTTTTCTAAAAGGTGATCAAGAAGTGATGATGAGTTAATTCGAGCAATTTCTTTGAATCTTATCAAGTTGGGATTGTATTTGACTATGACTGGAACAAAGACGGTTATCCATGGATTATCTACTTCTAACAATAGACAAGGGTATGGAATTCATGCTGATTTTATTAGATCTATTAATAGCTCTTAATTTAATTAACCGTGATGCATGAACAACAAGCCTGCAGAATCTTGTACTAGTCCTTCAATGGGTGTGCGCACACACTGAGGTCCCATAAAGTATTGTTGGGCAACTAAAAGCCTCCCTATAGGCCCTCACTTGTGGAGTCCAATCTTGTTATCCCACCTTTTCAATGAGTATGTAAAGGTGCTAGGAGAGTGAGACTCAGTTCTGTGTCATTGATATACTCAACTGTGTTGACTGCTCATCAACCAGAGAGGTTACTGGCTCATTTCTTTCTCTGTGCACGACCAAAATAGGGATATGGATGAAAGGCAGCTTGCCATGACTCAGTTCAGATAAAACTGAAGTAGTGTCTGCTGGCCAGAGGAAGAAATAGGAGCAATAGGTGTAAACAGTATATACATACTGTACAGAGAGTGTAAGACTTGCCTTTTAACCAAATATTTTACAGACTCAAAGTCTTATTAGAGTCATCGTTATTGCAAAATTCTAAGATAGTAAAGGTGGCACACGGTACCTTTCATCATCTAAGGATCTTCATTCCTCTCTAATTGGAACCTTACAATAATACTCCCTTGGCTTCACTACCTCCAAACTAGACTATTGAAAATATTTTTCTTAGGGCTATCCTTGAAGATCACCTAGAAGCTCCTGTTCATAAGTACAGCTGTCTGCTTCCTGAGTGAGGCAAATAAATCACTTAACACCTGAGCTCAACCCTCTGCACTGTTTGAGCACAATTCAAAATGCTAGTGATAATCTTTAGCACTCTAGTGCTTTAGAACTGGCCTGCTGAGGAACCGCCTCTACCCAGGTATTTACATCATTCTCTTCACAGTCCTCACCCTATACCTCACTGTCACACTTGAGATTCTCTGGGACGCTCTTGAGGTCATATCCTGGGTCTTACCTCCATAAGACCGGTAGCAAGGCTCTCAGAGCATCCCACCTTGGGAATCTGCTTCCCTTAGTGCCTTGAGAGTCACCAAACTTGCAGACCATTGCGTAAGGCATGTGGTTTAGTGTCTGGTTAATTTGTTTTGCAAAATGTGGCTGCTCTGGCTTTTAGCAACTATGACTATTATCATTCATCGTGGGCAGCACAATTAAGTGTCTGTTTTTACTGTTTCTGTACCAATTGTTAGATGCTGTGACTAAAATCCTAGGAAAAAATATCAAAATTCTAAAAACAGGTTATCCAAATATTTTTTGGTTGATCCACTATAGAATAATTACTACCGAATTACCTGGTGTGGCATCTTTGTATAGCAGGGAACTTCTCTGGCCATGGTGACAGGTATTTGAACTCTGTGTCTTTGTCATACCAGTACATTAGGCACTCACTGTGAGTATTCCTTCGCTTCTCATCTTCCAATAGGCACTTGTTGCAAGATTCCATGGCTTGCAGCAATCGTTTCTAAATTAAAAATTCCACTGGTAGTTAATTTTTTTATTAAATTAAATATTTTAAAACTCGTGGTCAAAGTGAGATGAGCCATCAAAAATATTTCAAAGGAAAAAAAGTATAATCTTCCTGACTCAAGCTTCCCACTCTACTTAAAAACTGCATCTGCTATTCAAGTCAATCATCCCAGCTTTCTCACTTCAAGAATTTATCTCCAAGGCAGGTGGATATCTGCACTTTGCTGGCCAACATAACTAGCAGATAAGTGCTTCCTGCTTTTTATCCTGCTCCCATCTAGAACAAAATAAAATGATTAACTTGGAATCTGTCTGGGGCATGAAAACTGGACACAAATTTGCCATAATGTAAAATTCACTTCATCCTCTTCCAGTTTAAATTTAACATACACAACAAAATCCGAACAGATTCTGCTGGACAATGCCAGGTAACAGGCTGTGAACCTCACAGAAATTGTGTAATGACTACTGTAGATGAAGATACTCATATGTATAATCATTATATTCCCCTAGGTCTTCCATATAATAGTCCCCATGTGAACAGTCATTTGCTCCCCATATCTCAGAAACTCATCAAGGCCCCTAATCGTGCTCTGAGAACCATGCAAAGCCCTCCAGTTCTCAGTGCAGGACCTGAGCCTTCATGACTCTACTCGGCTTCTTTCTCTACTTATTATTTTCCTTTCTGGGTATTCCTGTTATGATGATGATAATTTCTTTCATTCTTTGACCGGCTCAATCTTAATTTCATACAAACTGATATACTGTCAATTGTTACCTTGTATGCAAAAAAAAAAAAAAAAAAAAAAAAAAAAAAAAAAACTTTGATTATTTTATTTCTTTTACCTTTGCTTTAAAAATAATGACAAATACTTTGAACCAAATTGAAATTTTAAATGTTTCCCGTTAAAAAGTCTTCTGCCTATTACTGTTTGTTCATATCAAGTGATTTTTCTTCTATATAGACTTTGTCCAAGCTGCTTTTTTTGTACATTGTTGTATTTATGAAAAAATAAGGAGTCTATGGAAAAAAAAATTTCGAACTAAAACAAGCCACATACTTACAATGCCAACAATCAGAGAAAGCCAATTTTTCAAGTTTAAATTACTACTCCTTCCAAAGCGAAGGTTGCTTGTAGAAATGTAACTACCAGTATTCTGAATTAAAAACATTATATTTTAAACTTTAAGGTTAACTGTGAATTTCCAGGCAACACATTTACATTTTTCAATGTCCTAATAATCATATGCCAAGTTAAAACTTATTTATTTACAATCTTAACTGTAACTTATGCAAGAGTTTGTCTGGGTTTGGTTACACATTTTTTTTCATGAGTTGAAAGCACTCACCTCATCAATAAATGGGATTAATACTACTGCTTCCCATTCTTGCTGTTTTCCATTTAAGTCTGTTTTAAAGTCTGGAGGATAGTATTCTATGATTGGAGAATCTTCGCTAGTCATCAAATGCTAGAAAATCAGAAAGCAATACAACAGGGGAATTCAGTCTGGCTATATTTTCATAGACAATTTAAGATTCAGTCTAGGATGACAAAACAGGTGAGGCATGATGTTAAATCAAAGTAAAGGCTAAACTGGAATGAACTCATAGTTTAACTGCCTCATTCAGAAATTACATAGTGCATCCAAAGATTGTATTAGAATAATTTAGTAAATGTTATGCTTTAAAATCATATAATTACAATCTAAATGTCAAGCTCAGTTTGACAACAGGAACAGAAAAGATAGCAGAAGAAAGTTTCTTATTTAAAAAAATAATAGGTAAACCGGACTCCCGCATTAACGCGAGGTTTTGGATCCATGCGTGATCCCGTGTTAACGCGGGGACCACGTTACCATGGATTCCAATGATGGTAAGTAAATTTGGGATCCATGCGTGGTCCTGCGCTATAACCGAATTTGCACTATATGGACGCGCGTTCTAGCGAGGGTTCACAGTATATGATAAAACTGGTAAAAATCAAATTATAAAGCCTACCTCGTAGCATTTAGGTAGCAGATCTTTGCTAGCTGCTGGAAGTACTGCTAGAAGCTGTTCAAATGGCATGAAAGGTTTTCCTAACTCAAACTGGATTTTGAGTTTACTGATTTTGCGAATGTCTGATAGGTAAGGTGCATAATGATAAGGGTAATACCTACAGAAGAAAAAAAGGTAATTTGAGTTAATTTCAGTACTGCAACATATACAGTACAGAGGCAAACATACATTAAATCAGGGATTGACAACCTTGCAGAAGTGGTGTGCCGAGTCTTCATTTATTCACTCTAATTTAAGGTTTCGTGTGCCAGTAATACATTTTAACGTTTTTAGAAGGTCTCTTTCTACAAGTCTGTAATATATAGCCAAACTATTGTTGTATGTAAAGTAAATAAGGTTTTTAAAATATTTAAGAAGCTTCATTTAAAATTAAATTAAAATGCAGAGCCCCCCGGACCGGTGGCCAGGACCTGGGCAGTGTGAGTGCCACTGAAAATCAGCTCGCGTGCCGCCTTCGGCACACGTGCCATAGGTTGCCTACCCCTGCATTAAATGGTGTCAATATATTACTCAAAGTTCACTTGATCCCAACACAACTCAGGATCTCTCATCTGACATTCATCCTCTTACCAGCTCCATGACTGAACCCCATGGTAGTAATAGTGCAAAATCCACTGTATTGCCTGGACATAACATTCAGCCTGATCAGCCAGGAAGTCACTTAAAAGAGAAAGAAATGTTACGTATTGATTTTTTTCCTTGTTTATTTACTTTTTCTAATATATGATTCAAGGGAAAGCTTCTTGAACAATTAGCAACTACACGGTCTTCTGGGCCCCTTTTGGAGTCATATCAATGGATCTTCCTTCTGGCACAGGAGAGCTTATCATGGCAAACTTCTCAGTTGACTAATACCTCTGGCTGATACAAAAAGAAGTGTCATGGCTATAGCTTAACACCAAGAACTCCTTTCCTGAGGACTGGATATGCTGCCTTAGATTCCAGATACTGAGGGTATGTCAACATACAATTAGACACCTGCAGCTGACCCATGCAAGCTGACTTGGGCTCGCAGGGCTTGGGCTAAGAGGCTGTTTAACTGAGGTTTAGGAGTCCGGGCTTGGGCTGGAACCCGGACTCTAGGACTCTGCAGGTGGGGGTGGGGGGGTCCCAGAGCTGGTCCAGCCAGTCACAGATCTTTAATTGCAGTGTAGACATATCTTAAGAGACTTGTCTTCTGTATTTTAAAAAGTGAAAGCAAGCTCAGTATAGACTTACTCTGAAACTACTTCCACACCCATCTTAGTCATATAATACGTTCTCTTGTATTGCCTGAACTCAGTCTCAAACAGGTCTTCATCTTCTTGTTCGTCTTCCAATGCATCTGAAATGAAGCCAATAAAGAGACTGGATTAACATTCATTTCTTAGCCAAAAGCTTTCAGACTGTTCAGTGTTGACATTGTTACTGTAGTTTTATTCCTGAATTCACAGTTGAAGAGAAATATTCCTTTCTGTACAGGAAGAGAATGAACAATAAAACATGTATCATTCAGTCCAAAACCTTACTGGATTAAGAGTCTGCAAATGGTCAAAGGTTGTAAAAGTTATACAATTTGCCACTATGTGCTCTGTGACCAAAAAAACTTATGGGAGCAGGCTAAATGCTGTCAGAAAATAATAATCTGCACACTTATAATTTGAACCAAAATATGGCAAAGATTTAATAGTGACTTCTAATATCACTAAAAATTCATTGTTTTTATAAACTGACCAATATATTTCAATTTATAAATGAAAAAAATTACATATCCTATGCTTTGGACTAGTTTTAAAACACAAACGCACAAGCAAAAAAGTAAATCCATTATTTTTGTCCTCACCCACATAGGTTACTAGGAAAAAATATATTGCTGTTATTTTTTTAAGTTGTATTTGTTTGCACTTCCTTACCAATTCACAATTGGTTTCCCAAATATTTGTACAGATCATCAGAGTTCTGCTGTATGTATTCTGCATAATACTTTGCACTTACTTTTAGAAGAAGTCATAATTCCATCCTCAGTTTTCTCTAGAGCAGCCAAACACATGGAGTTTTCCTGAACCTATTAAAATTATGAATTCACAGTTGAGATAAACAAAACAAGAAATACATGGCAATATGTAGGTAACATAACACATTACCATTTAATGTGCAACTTAAAAACTAAGATGCTGAAGTAATTTTTTACTTTTTAAAACAAACACCAAAAGAGTTGCACTTGTTTTGCCCTATAACTGTTTTTCAAAAATGCTTTATATATACATACATACACACACACACACTTTTTTTTTAAAGGAACTATGAGGAAAAAAACCTTTTAAATATTGTTTAATATCTATGTCTGATTAAAAAGCCTCTAAAAAAGGGGGGCAGATGGAATTTATTTGATCACATTGGCCAATTATTGTCTTCATTTGGGTGCTACATTTTTCTTCACTTATAGTAGGTGCCCGTGACATCATCAGCCCCTAATCTAGCCACTTTTCCACAGTAGCCATGAAATTAGCCTTCTGAGCAGCTGTCACTGACATTTTATGGATCAATCAAAAAGGTTATCTACTACTGTACAGCTACCCTCCACACCTATGACAGATGAGAAAGTATTCAAGAGTACAGCTAGTCATATTAAAACATATGCATTTTAAAGCATATGGCTTACTCTTACAAAACTGAAACAGTACTAGTGAGTGGCAGAGTTAAGTACACTGACGGAGTTGATCACAGCTGAGTTTCATGCTGCTGCTGCTACTACTGTCAGTACCACTGGAAAAATGCCACTGTGCAGAAATAAGAGTGGTCCACTTCTGCTGCTGAAGGCATATAGTAGGGGCAGACAGAATGGAAAATAGGAGTTGTGAGGATGGGGACATAGACAAAAATAGAGGAAAGAGTTAGTGCAAGAGAAAGAAGGTAATACCTTTTAAGTGACTTTAAAACAACATTGCCATTTTGATGTAAAATCTAAGATATCAGCTCTGATGGAGCAAGCTATTTACTTAATCAGCATCAAACATCTGACTGACACACCCATCTTCTGAGCTGCCAAGACTAACTTTCACAGTATGACTTCTCCCTCTGAATTATGTTCAATAGCAGCTGATGGAAAGACACACTGATTTCTATCTTTTATTTTTTTTAAAAAGTATGTGCTTAATTTGAGAAAAATGGCAATGGAAAGTGCGTATGAATGTATAAGTATGTATAAGACAGATATATCGCTCAACAAATATTAAATTTTTCCATCATTTCTGATTTCTAAAAAGCCAGAAGTAAAAAATATAAAATACCACAACATTTAACAGTTTGAGATTTTAAAAATAATTTAACAGATCTTTACTCATATGTTTTGACAAATAGCTGAGTATTTCTACATTTTCAGAGCTGTACATTTAAAATACCAACCTTCTGTTTCTTTTGCTTATGGCTTCTTGCTTCTTCTGCTGCGATACCAGCTGCCTCATTGAGGTATTTATTGCCTACTTTGCTTTCAAACCATTTTAGGTCTACAAAGACTTCGCTGAAATGTTCACGATCAAACTGTGTACAGAGATTAAAGTAAATTTAGAAAAATTATTTTAAAGGCAATGTACACTATTGCTGAATGAACACTGTAGCATATGAAACAGAAAATGCAAGCCATTTTTGTCATCTGTAAGAGCTGCATTAGATTACATAAAATGTTATCTGCACATGAATGTTTAACCCATGAGCAGAGGCAATCTAACATGAACCACCTCTTATTATAGAGGCAGAAAATGTATATTGAAAACCTACTTTTTCTTTTTCTTGTAACCTGAAACAGTTTAAAGAAATTAGATGATTTTTGAATTATATTATCCATCCTACAATATCACAGAATCACAGAACTGGAAGGGACCTCAAGAGGTCTTCTAGTCCAGTCCCCGGTACTCAAGGCAGCACTAAGTATTACCTAGACCAGTGGTCTCCAACCTTTTTACGCCCAAGATCACTTTTTGAATTTAAGGGCAACCCAGGATCTACCCCGCCCCTTCCCCAAAGCCCCGCCCCACTCACTCCACGCCCCCCTCCATCACTCACTCTCCCCCACCCTCATTCACTGGGCTGGGGTAGGGGTTTGGGAGGGGGTGCGGGCTTTGGACTGGAGCCGAGGGGTTTGCAGTGTGGGAGGGAGCTCTGGGCTGAGTCTGGGGCAGGGCGTTGGGGTGCAGGAGGGGATGAGGGGTGCAAGCTCTGGGAGTTTGGGTGCAGGAGGGGGCTCCGAACTGGGGCAGAGTGTTGGGGTGCAGAAGGAGGTATGGGGTGCTGGCTCTAGGAGGGGGGTCAGGGCTGGGGCAGAGGGTACGGGGTGCTGGCTCTAGGAGGGGATCAGGGCTGGGGCTTGGGATGCAGGAGCGGGGCTCAGGGTGCAGGAGGGTGTATGGGGTGCTGGCTCCAGGAGGGGGCTCAGGGCTCGGGTGCAGCCTCCCGCCAGGCAGCACTTACCTCCGGCAGCTCCCGGTTGGTGGTGTAGCGTGGCTGCCGCTAAGGCAGGCTCCCTGCCTACCCCAGCCCCATACCGCTCCCGGAAGGGGCCAACGCACTCCTGCAGCCCTTGGAGGAATGGGGGGCGGGATGGCACGTGGCTCCGCCCGCTGCCCCTCCCTGCAAGCACCATCCCCGCACCTCCCATTGGCCACAGTTCTCCATTCCCGGCAATGGGAACTGCAGGGGCGGTGCTTGCATGCAGGAGCAGCGAGCGGAGGGAGACACCCCCCGGGGCTGGGCTGGCCGCTTCCGGTGTGGCGTGGAGCAGGCAGGGTGCCTGTCTTAGCGGCAGCTCCGCTGTGCCGCCGGAGATCTCAATCGACTGGGAGATACTTTAGGATCGACTAGTCAATCGCGATCGACTGGCTGGTGACCACTGATCTAGACCATCCCTGTCTAATCTGCTTTTAAAAATCTCCAATGATGTAGATTCCACAACCTCCCTAAGCAATTTATTCCAGTGCTTAACCACCCTGACAGTTAGGAAGTTTTTCCTAATTTCTAACCTAAACTGACTTTGCTGAAATTTAACCCCGTTGCTTCTTGTCCTAGCCTCAGGAGTTAAAGAGAACAATTTTTCTCCCTCCTCCTTGTAACAACCTTTTATGTACTTGAAAACTGTTATGTTCTCCCTCAGTCTTCTCTTCTCCGGACTACACAACCCTATTTCAATCTCACCTCATAGATCATGTTTTCTAGACCTTTAATTTTTTTTTCTCTTCTCTGGATTTTCTTTAATTTGTCCACATCTTTCCTGAAATGTGGAGCCTAAAACTGGACACACTACTCCAGTTGAGGCCTAATTAGTGTGGAAAGCAACAAAGTGTGGAGTAGAACATAATGATGTAAAATACTAAATAGTTAAACAGTTAAAACATTAGCCTTACTGGTTAACTGACTCTAACCATTAGCCCCCAGCCCCAGGCCAGTTGCGTGGGCCTGCCAGCCTCAGCCATGCAGGGCCGGCCGGAGCAGCCCCAGCTGCAGAGCCCTCAGCCCCTCTCCCTTTAATCAGTTAACCGTTTAAATGACATAATTTTAATAGTTTAAATGGTTAACTTTTTAAACGAATATTTACATCTCTAGCAGAGCAGAATTACTTCTTGTGTCCTGCTTACAACACTCCTGCGACAACATCCCAGAATTATGTTTGCTTTTTTTAACAACAGTTTTCCACCGTTGACTCATATTTAGCTTGTGATCCACTGTGACCCCCAGATCCCTTGCTGCAGTACTCCTTCCTAGGCAGTCATTTCCCATTTTGTAACTGATTGCTCCTTCCTAAGTGGAGTACTTTGTATTTGTCCTTATTGAATTTCATCCTATTTATTTTAGATCATTTCTCCAGTTTGTCCAGATCATTTTGAATTTTAATCCTATCCTCCAAAGCACTTGCAACCCCTCCCAGCTTGGTATTGTCCACAAACTTTATAAGTATACTCTCTATGCTATTATCTAAATCACTGATGAAGATATTGAATGGAACCAGACACAGGACCAATCCGTGCAGGACCCCACTCGATATGCCCTTATGCCCTATCGGTATGAACCAATGATAGCTCTGGGAATGTTTTTTCAACCAGTTATGCACCAACCTTATAGTAGCTCCATTTAGGTTGTATTTCCCTAGTTTGTTTATGAGAAGGTCATGCAAGACAGTATCAAAAGCCTTACTAAAGTCAAGATATACTACATGTACCACTTCCCTCCTATCCACAAGGCTTGTTACCCTGTCAAAGAAAGCTCTTAGGTTGGTTTGACACAATTTGTTTTTGACAAATCCATGCTATTATTTATCACCTTATTATTTTCTAGGTGTCTGCTAACTGATTGCTTAATTATTTGCTCCATAATCTTTCCGAGTGCTGAAGTTAAGATGATTGGTCTGTAATTCCCCAGGATGTCCTTATTCCCCTTTTTATAGATTGGCACTATATTTTCCCTTTTCCAGTCCTCTGGAATCTCACCCATGTGAGATAATGTACCATCTTATGTCTAGGTACATTATAGAATGTCAATAGTTTTTGGGTCAAATGTTCATGTGCAGATAACACCTTATCCACGTTGATATGGTCCATGCCTTTTGTCACTTCTAGGACAGATTACTGCAATGTACCATAATGGGGCTGGCTCTTGAAAGCCACCTGGATTGCTTCAGCTAGTGCAGACTGCTGCTGCCCATCTTTGTGAGCATCTAACACTTCCATACTCTAAACTGATTCCCCATTTGATTTCAGGTGCAATATAAGATAATGGTTATAATCTAAAGCCAATTACTTAATTTTCTGCCTCTCTCCCCAAAATCTATTATGACAATCAGATCAGATGGCAATTGGTTGGATTGTGTGACAAAAGTGCAACTGGCAGCAGGGTCCTCATCTACAGAATTTGCTCCATCTAGTGGTTTATCAGAGCTAGAGTATGGTGCTTTCCTGGCTAAAGTTCAAGGCATATTTAAATAAGGCTTTTATGTAAAACTGAGGGACAGATCCTCAACTAATATAAGTTTCCATAGAGTCATTCTGTAAAAGATTCAGGGGCAGATTCTTAGCTGACGCCAATTGTCAAGAGTTCTATAGATTTAATCTTCTACGCAGCAGTGAGATAGCTCCTTGGGTGAATGCACTTCAGCTTTTGTCCAAAATAGGAGGCTTGAACTCGCTATGAAGACTGTATTTTGATTGCATATTTTTAAAAATATGAGGCACTCAGACACTATAGTGATGGGCAGCCCTATAACATATACACAGTACAAATAAAGGTTACTTACATCTGACAATTTTGTAAGATATTTCTCAAAGCGTTGTAAGTTCAGATGCCCACTTTCATTAATGTAGCCTATTGGGGAAAAAATCATGTATGTATTTAAAGACTTACATTAAAGTTCTATGTGCAATAATACCCCCCTTTTAGACACCCAATAAAATCTTCTCCAGTAAAATTGCAAAGCTTTCTAACACATCTGCTGAGCATGTCAATCAAATCTAACAGCAACAAAATTAACTGTCCTTACTTTCAAACAACTGAAGTTAATGTACATTCTAAAACTCTTCATAATAATTTGTTAACTGATGACCAATTAGTGCATATAGGATTGAAACTGAACATTCCCTCCTGAATATTCTCCCACTAAAGCCTAGACACTACAATCTTTCATATTTTAGTTTCCATAGAAAACTCCTTCTCTTCACCCAATACCCCATCCAGTTTTCTCCATCCACTGTCCCACTACAGGCCTGAAACTCCATTAACCCTCTGCAATTTCTTAATATTTTAAAGATGCTATACTATACTTTCTTTGTTCTCCCAATACAGATCGGATACAATACTCTCATCTAAAGTCTACATATTTACCTGTGATTTCTCCATGCTACCCACTAAACAATTAATCTCAAAAACTACAGTTTATGGATAAACTTCATAACTTGTGACAGCCACATTGGAAAAAGTAAATATAGCTCTCCCATAAAAAGGAATCTTGAAAATAATAAGATATCAGTAATAAAACTAATGTATCATGTAAGCATTCTGGGGCAAGTGACAAAAAGTTTTGGTAGCTCAAAAATTTATCGGTGAAAAAGCGATACGAGACATCACTCATATCATTGCGGTCTTTGCCCCTTCCCATACTTTTTCTGGATCTTTTTTTTATTCTTGCCAGGCCAATAGCAACAAACAGTAATGCTGTGAAAAAGTGTTAATACCCATGGAATCAGATACAAAAAAAAAAAAAAAAAGGCAGTTACCCGTTCCATAACTGGTGTTCTTTGAGATGTGTTGCTCATGTCTATTCCACAGTAGGTGTGCGTGCGCGCCACGTGCACCGGTGCTGGAAGTTTTTCCCTTAGCAGTACCCGTAGGGGGGAGCACCGCTGCGACCCCTGGAGTGGTGCCTCTATATCGTGCTATAAGGGGAGCCACGCGCCCCACCCCCCTTCGGTTCCTTCTTGCCGGACAACTCCGACAGAGGGCGGGATGTGGAATAGACATGAGCAACACATCTCGAAGAACACCAGTTACGGAACAGGTAACTGTCTTTTCTTCTTTGAGTGCTTGCTCATGTGTATTCCACAGTAGGTGATTCCAAGCTATATCCGTTGGAGGTGGGTACGAGTTCATGAGTTCCCGGGATGCAGTATCGCTCTGCCGAACCCGGCATCATCCCTAGTTTGGGAGACGATTGCATAATGCGCAGTGAATGTGTGAACTGAAGACCAGGTGGCAGCCCTACAGATGTCCTGGATAGGGACATGGACTACATAGGCAGCTGACGAGGCCAGAGCTCTCGTTGAGTGTGCCCTGATGATCGGTGGCGGGGGAACCCCTGCCAGATCATAGCACGTGCGTATGCACGAGGTGATCCAGCGAGAAAGGCACTGGATGGAAACGGGCTGCCCCTTCATACGCTCAGCCAAGGCAACGAAGAGTTGCGAGGATTTTCGGAACGGTTTAGTCCGATCCAGGTAGAAGGCCAGTGCCCTACGCACATCGAGCATGTGAAGGCGGCGTTCTTCATTGGAGGAATGGGGCTTGGGACAGAGCACGGGGAGAAAGATGTCCTGTTCCATATGGAAGGCGGAGACCATGTTCGGGAGGAATGCAGGGTGTGGGCGATGCTGGACCTTATCCTTGTGGAAGACCATATATGGAGGTTCCGAGGTCAAGGCCCTGAGCTCTGAGACACGTCGGGCCGATTTGATTGCTACAAGGAAGGCTACCTTCCATGAGAGGTGAGACAAGGAACACATGGCCAAGGTTTCAAAGGGAGGCCCCGTGAAGCGGGACAAGACCAGGTTTAGGTCCCATTGCGGTACAGGGGATCTAGCATACGGGTATGAACGGTCACGGCCTCTCAGGAAGCAGTAGGTCATAGTATGGGAGAAGACCGAGTGCCCTTGCACCGGCGGGTGGAAGGCCGATATGGCCGCCAAGTGTACCTTGACAGAGGCGGGTGCTAGCCCTTAGGTCCTAAGGATAAGCTGGAGCGGTGCAGACGATGGGGAGACTCCCCGCTCCCCCACCCCCTGGAAAATCGGGACCACTTCGCCAGGTACGTCCGGCGTGTGGACGGCTTCCTACTTTCCAGGAGGACCTGCCTGACTTCCTCAGAACACCTCCTCTCCTCGTCTAGCCACTGAGCAGCCATGCTGTCAGGTGGAGAGCGGCCAGATTGGGATGAAAGAGGCAGCCCTCGTCCTGGGAGAGGAGGTCCGGGTGTAGCGGCAACCTCCTCGGAAGGGCTGCCAGTAGGTCCAGTAGGGTCCCGTACCAATGTTGACGGGCCCAGGCTGGGGCGATAAGGATGATACGCTTTGTCTGTTTTCACTTTTTCTAGGACTTTGCCTATAAGGGGAAACGGTGGAAAAGCACAGAAAAGCTGGTCCAACCACTGCAGGAAGAAGGCATCTGAGATCGCGTCCCTCCCCCTCCCCCCCCGGAACAAAACCGGGGGCAACGCTGGTTCTGGCGGGTCGCGAACAGGTCCACGTGGGGAATTCCCCACTCTCGGAAGAGCCGGTGAGTGACCTCCGAGTGGAGAGACCACTCGTAATGGGGGGAGAAAACCCTGCTGAGGCGATCGGCCTGTGTATTGCGGGCGCCTGGTAGGTGGAAAGCCCTCAGGGAGATGTCGTGGGCTATACAGAATTCCCACAGTCTCAGAGCTTCCCGGCAGAGGGCCGTGACCCGCCTTGCCTGTTGATGTAGAACATCGCGGCAGTGTTGTCCGTAAGGACTCTGGCCACCTTGCCGTGAAGCTGCATGACAAAAGCTACACACGCCAACCGTATCGCCCTGAGCTCCCTGACATTTATATGGAGGGACAAGTCTGAGGTTGACCACATCCCTTGGGTTTACATGTTCCCTATGTGGGCTCCCCAGCCCAAGTCCAACGCATTGGACGCCAGGTCTATTGACGGGGCCGTCTTCCGGAAAGGAACCCCTTAGAGCATGTTGCCCGGGGAGGACCACCATTGTAGGGAGTCGATTACCCGGGTCGGTACCGTGAGGACCTTGTCCAGACCGTCCCGGGCCTGGGAGAACTGGGAGGCTAGCCATAGATGGAGGGGCCTCACATTTGGAGCCTGGCGTGGCAGACCACATACGTGCACGCCGCCATGTGCCCTAGGATCTGAAGGCACGCCCTTGGTTGTCACCGGAAAAGTTGTGACCGAGGCGATGAGACCTTTGAGGGTTTCAAACCTGCCCACTGGGAGAGAGGCTGTGGCCCTTAAGGAGTCCAGTAGTGCCCCTATGAATTCTATGCACTGCACGACGACTAGCGTTGATTTTGTCTCGTTTACCAACAGGCCGAGATTGGCGCATGTGGACAGGAGCAGGTCCACATGGGCCCTCACCTGAGACCGTGAGTTGCCCTTGAGAAGCCAATCGTCCAGATATGGGAACATCTGGACCCCTTCTCGTCTGAGGTAGGCCGCTACCACCGCCATACACTTTGTGAATACCCTGGGCGCTGTGGATAGGCCAAATGGGAGAACCGTGAACTGGTAGTGGTCGGGCCCCACCAGGAAACAGAGGAAGTGCCTGTGCCCTTCGAAAATATGTATCTGGAAATACGCGTCCTGAAGGTCCAGGGCCATGTACCAGTTCCCCGGGTCCAGGGAGGGGATAATAGAAGCCAGGGACACCATGTGGAACTTGGAGCGGACCATAAAACGATTGAGATTCCGCAAATCTAGGATGAGCCTGAGACCCCCTTTCGCTTTTGGGATCAGGAAATATTGGGAGTAGAAGCCCCTGCCCTGGAATTCTACTGGCACTCTCTCCACTGCC
Source organism: Terrapene triunguis (assembly GCF_002925995.2). Classification (NCBI taxonomy): domain Eukaryota; kingdom Metazoa; phylum Chordata; order Testudines; family Emydidae; genus Terrapene; species Terrapene triunguis. The sequence goes on from NW_020664439.1 coordinate 18,943,590, forward strand.
CCCAGATGTAGTAGTTGTTCCACCTCCTGACCTAGGAGGTGAATGTGCTCCAGGTCCCCCGAGCCCACCAGCGATGGGGGCTGGTTGGGCAGGGGTGAACTGAACTGCAACGTGTAGCCCTTGGAAATGGTGTTGAGGTCCCAGTCGTCCGAGGTTATTTGTGACCATTCCCCATGGAAGGCAGACAAATGGTTGCCGAACACAAACTTTATTAGTGGGGGAGTTTCCATGGCAACTGCCTTGGTGCCCCCCTGCAAATAGTCAAAACCACCTCTTTCCCTGTCTCTTGCCCTTAGAGGGCCCAGGCTGTGTGGCAGAGCGGGACTGTCGTTGAGGCTGGCGCTTTTGGTCTCTCGGCCTCTTGTAAGGGGACTCATATCTGCTCTGCGTAGGGTGAGCTGACGTCTGCAGTTTGGCCTTGTCCTTAGCCAGAGGGACGTAGAGGCCCAAGGTCTGCAGGTTGGTACGAGAGTCTTTCATCCCGTGCAGCCTGATGTCCGTCTGTTCGGCAAACAGGGCCTTCCCATCGAACAGCAGGTCCTGCATGAGGAACTGGGCCTCCGCCGAAAGCCTGGACAGGAGGAGCCACGACGCCCTGCACATGGAGATCGCGGAGGCCATCGAGCGAGCCGCCGTATCCGCCGCGTTCGATGCTGCCTGCAGGGCTGCTTTGGCTGCCGTTGCCCCCTCGTCCACCAGTGCCTTAAAGTCCTTCCTATCCTGCTCTGGGAGGAGTGGCTCGAACTTTGGCAGGGACTCCCATCAATTAAAATCATATCGGCTCAGTAAGGCCTGATGGTTGGCCACCCTGAGCTGGAAACTGGAAGAGGAGTAAAGTTTTCTACCAAAAGAGTCTAGTCTCCTGGTATCTTTATTCTTGGGGGTGGGCGTGGGCTGGCCCTGCTGCTCCCGGTGGTTCACCGATTCCACCACCAGGCAGTTAGGTGCCGGGTGAGAATAGAGGTATTCGTGGTTCTTGGCCGGCACGAAATACTTCCTCTCAGCCTTCTTGGAAATCGGGGCCAGAGAGGCAGGAGTTAACCACAGGGCATTGGAGATGTTGGCTACTCCTTGGTGAAGGGGTAAAGCCACACGGCCCGGCACCGAGGGGGACAGTACATTAAAGAGGGAATCGGATGGGCCCTCCATCTCCTCGGCCTGCAGCTGGAGGCTCGACGCCACCCACTTTAGCAGGTCTTGATGCGCCCTGAAGTCTTCCTGTGGAGCAGAGGGCGGTGCCGTGATGGTATCATCCGGTGCAGGAGAGGAGGCCGGCACGGGGCTGTGGGCCGCAGCCGGTGCCGGGGGATCAACCCCCAGGTCGGAGTCCGAGCGCGGAGCTGACGACTCATGATCTGTCGATTTGTGCCTTGGCCTAAATAGCGAGGCCGACGGGGCCTCGGATGCCCCGGCCACCGAACGGGTTACCACCTGGGTGGGCATCAGCGGCTACGGTGCCCATTGACACCATTGTCCCTGCCATAGGGCCCCTTGCCACTATCCATGCTGCGGGCCAGGTGGCACTATCTGGTCCGGCTGATCAGTACGGCCCAGCGAGGGTGGCTGGGTGCCGAGGCCGAGGTCACCACCAACTGAACGGTACCATAGGAGCGGTGGGAGCGACGGTGCCTACGATGCCGTCTTCCACGGGACCGGGACCTCGACGTCGAGGATCGGTACCCCCCGGAAGTACTGCTCCAAGATTCGCTTCGGCGCCTGGAGCTGCGGTGCCGTGGGCTGGTGACACGCGGCGGGAGCCCCGTGTGTGACGTCTGACAGAGCGGGAGCGTCAACGTCGGTCGTGCTGAGACCGGCTGCGACAGCTGCGTCGTGAAGAGGAGCGCCTTTGACGCCTATCTCGGTGCCTGCGCCGGCTGCTGCATGGCGTGGAGGGACCCTGAGACTCCTGCCCGGGCGGCACCGAACTGGGTAACCTGGCTGGCATCGAGGGTGGTGGACGCGAGCTGCGAGTGGACCTGTCGCTGCGTGCAGAACGGGGTAGAGAGCGGTCTTCAGAGTGAGAGCTGCACCGTACCTGGGATGCCTGTCACGCACCCAGCAGCGGTTTGCCTCGAGACCAGGGGCCCGCCACCGGTGGCACCCCGGGCATCGGCAAGCTCAAAATGTCTCGAGCTGCTTGTAGAGCCTCCGGCGTCAATGGGATCGGGACCGCAACAGAGGTGCATGTTGACGCTGCCGGGCTACTCCGCTCAGCACGAGTCGGAGGTTTCGAGCCCGGGGGGAACCAAGGGCTGCCCAACGCGGGACCAGCCTCTCCCTCTTCCTTCTCACGGCGCCGCTGTGAAGTCGAGCTCTTCCTTTGCTTCTTGGAAGGGGAGCGGTGCCGACTGGGGAAGGGGGCTTCGCTGCGCACCGACAATGCGGTGCCCGGCGCCGAGTCCGCTCGGCGTACCGGAGTTGGAGCCAGCGCTGATTCCATGAGGAGAGTGCGAAGCCTGATGTCCCTCTCCTTCTTAGTTCGTGGCTTAAAAGACCTGCAGATCTTGCAGCGTTCACTCACGTGAGTTTCGCCCAAGCAGCGGAGACACTCAGCATGCGGATCACTCCTTGGCATGGAACGGCGACAGGAGTCGCACGACTTGAAGCCTGGGGCACAGGACATGCCCCGGGCCCACAATAACAACTGAAAAACTACTTTCTACGAGCTACTAATAACTAGCTAAAGGTACCCCTAAGATCAACTGCAAAAGGCTGCAGCAGAGCTGGAGCAAGAAGTTCCAACGCACCTTCACTGGTGGCGCCACTCCAGGGGTCGCAGCGGTGCTCCCCCCCTACGGGTACTACTAAGGGAAAAACTTCCGGCACCGGTGCACGTGGCGCGCATGCACACCTACTGTGGAATACACATGAGCAAGCACTCGAAGAAGAATTGACTAGCTCACACTTCAGCAAGTACTATCAAACAATATTGTTATACTAGTAAGGTCTATATAAGCAACACTTCAGTTTAACCTTTCCTTTAATTTCTGTTCCAGAACTATAAGTATGTTTCTGTTTAAATATATTTTTTAAATTACTTACCTCCAAGTTCTGGCAGGATAGCCATATATGTTTTATAAAGTAGTGGCAGCGCATCATGATTAATATGTAAATGAGGTAGATGAGGGATAAAGTCATTGCCTACAAGAAACCCCATTAAGATCCAATCATCTATTATCCTTTCAATGTCATATTGAAAGGAAATCTTGTCCTAAAAAAATAAGAAAAGCTTTATGATCAAGTCTGTATACAAAGTTTTAACATCTTTTGCCCATGGTTCCATTAATACTTACTTTTACTGGTGAAAATTCATAGTCAATATATTCTCTCATTAATGACAAGTGCAGTAAGTGAAATGTGGTTTCTTCTGGGGCACACGCTCTGTAAATTATTCAAAACATGAAATCAACTATTTATAAATATTTCTGATGTATATAATAGTCCACTATAGTTATCCAAAAATAAGTACTCAGCTATTATGTATTTGGCTGCATTGCTAAAGATTATGATGTCTGAGTACTTGTTGTCAGGAGCAAATAAATACTAATTGCATTTTACAAAGACTCTGTTTCAATAATATAATTTTGCCTTACTGGCTACCCAGGAAATGTTCTAAAAAGCAGCAAAGACTCAGACTTCAATCCAGCAAACAATTACACTCTTGCTTAATTTTAAGCATGTGAATACTGGCAGTGACTTCAAAATTAAGCACATAAGTGTTTGCAGAAGTCTGCTTTTAAGAAAATGGAGATGCCCAGTTTGGAAAAGCGAGTGTGGTCCAGTGGATTCAGCATAGGTATGGTAACTGGGAATTCCTGCGCTCTAATCCTGGCTCTGACACTGACTCAGTATATGATTTGCGGCAAGTCAATATAACTTGTGTCTCAACTTTCCCACAAGTAAAATGCAAAAAATCTTTATTTACCTACTTTGAAGATCTGATAAGATTAACTAGATAATATCTGTGAAGTGCTCTGGACATAAGAAGGGTTACATAACTCATAAGTATTAATATTGCTGGGGATCCCCCGTCATAGACAAGCCTGTGGATGCACACATACACACACTGCTGATTTTGGCCTGGGAGTAGGCTATGAATATAAAATACCCTCCCTCTGAAGTTTATCTGGGTGAAAGCCAACCCTATGCAAGGTTGGTGAACTAGGCCCTATGCAACACCTAAATTCCATGTAAAGGGAATAAATGCACAAGGGCTTCAGACAGTCAGGAAGATTTTTTTGTTTTTTTTCCTTCTCCTCAATGGCTCTGGGAAGAAGGATAAAGGAGTTTGAGGTGCAAGTGGTGTTCTCGTCCATCCTTCCTGTGCAGGGAAAAGGCCTGGGTAGAGACCGTCGAATTGTGGAAGTCAACGAATGGCTACGCAGGTGGTGTCGGAGAGAAGGCTTTGGATTCTTCGACCATGGGATAGTGTTCCAAGAAGGAGGAGTGCTAGGCAGAGACGGGCTCTACCTAACGAAGAGAGGGAAGAACATCTTCACAAGCAGGCTGGCTAACCTAGTGAGGAGGACTTTAAACTAGGTTCATCGGGGGAAGGAGACCAAAGCCCTGAGGTAAATGGGGAAATGGAATACCGGGAGGAAGTACGAGCAGGAGAGTGCAAGAGGGGAGGACTCCTGTCTCAGACTGAGAAAGCGGGACAATCAGCGAGTTATCTTAAGTGCCTATACACAAATGCAAGAAGCCTGGGAAACAAGCAGGGATAACTGGAAGTCCTGGCACAGTCAAGGATGTCATTGGAATAACAGAGACTTGGTGGGATAACTCACATGACTGGAATACTGTCATGGATGAATATAAACTGTTCAGGAAGGACAGGCAGGGCAGAAAAGGTGGGGGAGTTGCATTGTATGTAAGAGAGGAGTATGACTGCTCAGAGCTCTGGTATGAAACTGCAGAAAAACCTGAGAGTCTCTGGATTAAGTTTAGAAATGTGAACAACAAGGGTGATGTTGTGGTGGGAGTATAGACCACCAGACCAGGGGGATGAGGTGGATGAGGCTTTCTTCCGGCAACTAGCAGAAGTTACTAGATCGCAGGCCCTGGTTCTCATGGGAGACTTTAATCACCCTGATATCTGCTGGGAGAGCAATACAGCACTGCACAGACAATCCAGGAAGTTTTTGGAAAGTGTAGGGGACAATTTCCTGGTGCAAGTGCTGGAGGAACCAACTAGGGGCAGAGCTCTTTTAGACCTGCTGCTCACAAACCAGGAAGAATTAGTAGGGGAAGCAAAAGTGGATGGGAACCTGGGAGGCAGTGACCATGAGATGGTTGAGTTCAGGATCCTGACACAAGGAAGAAAGGAGAGCAGCAGAATACGGACCCTGGACTTCAGAAAAGCAGACTTTGACTCCATCAGGAAACTGATGGGCAGGATCTCCTGGGAGAATAACATGAGGGGGAAAGGAATCCAGGAGAGCTGGCTGTATTTTAAAGAGTCCTTATTGAGGTTGCAGGAAAAAACCATCCCAATGTGTAGAAAGAACAGTAAATATGGCAGGCGACCAGCTTGGCTTAACAGCGAAATCCTTGCTGACCTTAAACGCAAAAAAGAAGCTTACAAGAAGTGGAAGATTGGACAAATGACCAGGGAGGAGTATAAAAATATTGCTCAGGCATGCAGGAGTGAAATCAGGAAGGCCAAATCACACTTGGAGTTGCAGCTAGCAAAAGATGTTAAGAGTAACAAGAAGGGTTTCTTCAGGTATGTTAGCAACAAGAAGAAAGTCAAGGAAAGTGTGGGCCCCTTACTGAAGGAGGGAGGCAACCTAGTAACAGAGGATGTGGAAAAAGCTAATGTACTCAATGATTTTTTTGCCTCTGTCTTCACGAACAAGGTCAGCTCCCAGACTGCTGCACTGGGCAGCACAGTATGGGGAGAAGGTGACCAGCCCTCTGTGGAGAAAGAAGTGGTTCGGGACTATTTAGAAAAACTGGACAAGCACAAGTCCATGGGGCCGGATGCGCTGCATCCGAGGGTGCTAAAGGAGTTGGCGGATGTGATTGCAGAGCCATTGGCCATTATCTTTGAAAACTCATGGCGATCGGGGGAAGTCCTGGATGACTGGAAAAAGGCTAATGTAGTGCCCATCTTTAAAAAAGGGAAGGAGGAGGATCCAGGGAACTACAGGCCAGTCAGCCTCACCTCAGTCCCTGGAAAAATCATGGAGCAGGTCCTCAAGGAATCAATTCTGAAGCACTTAGAGGAGAGGAAAGTGATCAGGAACAGTCAGCATGGATTCACCAAGGGCAAGTCATGCCTGACTAACCTAATTGCCTTCTATGAGGAGATAACTGACTCTGTGGATGTGGGGAAAGCAGTGGATGTGTTATTCCTTGACTTTAGCAAAGCTTATGATACAGTCTCCCACAGTATTCTTGCCAGCAAGTTAAAGAAGTATGGGCTGGATGAATGGACTATAAGGTGGATAGAAAGCTGGCTAGATCGTCGGGCTCAACGGGTAGTGATCAACGGCTACATGTCTAGTTGGCAGCCGGTTTCAAGTGGAGTGCCCCAGGGGTCGGTCCTGGGGCCGGTTTTGTTCAATATCTTCATTAATGATCTGGAGGATGGCGTGGACTGCACTCTCAGCAAGTTTGCAGATGACACTAAACTGGGAAGAGTGGTAGATACGCTGGAGGGCAGGGATAGGATACAGAGGGACCTAGACAAATTAGAGGATTGGGCCAAAAGAAACCTGATGAGGTTCAACAAGGACAAGTGCAGAGTCCTGCACTTAGGACAGAAGAAACCCATGCACTGTTACAGACTAGGGACCGAATGGCTAGGAAGCAGTTCTGCAGTAAAGGACCTAGGGGTTACAGTGGACGAGAAGCTGGATATGAGTTGACAGTGTGCCATTGTTGCCAAGAAGACGAACGGCATTTTGGGCTGTATAAGTAGGGGCATTGCCAGCAGATCGAGGGACGTGATCATTCCCCTCTATTCGACATTGGTGAGGCCTCATCTGGAGTACTGTGTCCAGTTTTGGGGCCCACACTACAAGAAGAATGTGGAAAAATTGGAAAGAGTCCAACGGAGGGCAACAAAAATGATTAGGGGGCTGGAACACATGACTTATGAGGAGAGGCTGAGGGAACTGGGATTGTTTAGTCTGCAGAAGAGAAGAATGAGGGGGGATTTGATAGCTGCTTTCAACTACCTGAAAGGGGGTTCCAAAGAGGATGGATCTAGACTGTTCTCAGTGGTACCTGATGACAGAACAAGGAGTAATGGTCTCAAGTTGCAGTTGGGGAGGTTTAGGTTGGATATTAGGGAAAACTTTTTCACTAGGAGGGTGGTGAAGCACTGGAATGGGTTATCTAGGAAGGTGGTGGAATCTCCTTCCTTAGAGGTTTTTAAGGTCAGGCTTGACAAAGCCCTGGCTGGGATGATTTAGTTGGGAATTGGTCCTGCTTTGAGCAGGGGGTTGGACTAGATGACCTCCTGAGGTCCCTTCCAACCCTGATATTCTATGATTCTATTTTGGTTGGGCTTTGGGCTTGTTTGGTCTCCTTCCTCTGTCATATCAGAAATGACTACAGAAGGAAATGGGATGCTGGACAGGGTGGGCTAGTACTCTAAGATTGCACCACGCATTCTCTCTCGGGTGCTAATCTGGGTGATTCTTGCTCGCATGCTCAGGGTCTAACTGATCACCATATGTAGGGTCAGGAAGGAATTTTCCCCCAGACCACTTTGGCAGTGATCTCTGGGGGTTTTCTCCTTCTTCTGCAGCATGGGTGCAGGTCACTTGCTGGGATCATCTGGATATAGCCCACTTAATCAATTCTGTGTCATTGTGGGGGCCTTGGTGCACCTCAGTCCCTCCTATACTCTGCTTGTGATACACAACTGTTTAGTCTCCTGTGGGCTGTAATACCTTGGTTTCATTTTGGTTGGGAGACAGACCTGTCCTCGCTTACAGACAACCCCCCAACCTAAAGCAAATACTCACCAGCAACCACACATCACTGAACAAAAACACTGACCCAGGAACCTATCCTTGTAACAAAGCCCGATGCCAACTCTGTCCACATATCTATTCAAGTGACATCATCATAGGACCTAATCACATCAGCCAGACCATCAGGGGCTCGTTCACCTGCACATCTACCAATGTGATATATGCCATCATGTGCCAGCAATGCCCCTCTGCCATGTACATTGGCCAAACCGGACAGTCTATACGCAAAAGAATTAATGGACACAAATCTGACATCAGGAATCATAATACTCAAAAACCAGCGGGAGAACACTTTAACCTGTCTGGTCATTCAATGACAGACCTGCGGGTGGCTATTTTACAACAGAAAAACTTCAAAAACAGACTCCAACGAGAGACTGCTGAGCTGGAATTGATATGCAAACTAGATACAATCAATTTAGGATTGAATAAGGACTGGGAATGGCTGAGCCATTACAAACATTGAATCTATCTCCCCTTGTAAGTATTCTCACACTTCTTATCAAACTGTCTGTACTGGGCTATCTTGATTATCACTTCAAAAGTTTTTTTTCTCTTACTTAATTGGCCTCTCAGAGTTGGTAAGATAACTCCCACCTGTTCATGCTCTCTGTATGTGTGTATATGTATCTCCTCAATATATGTTCCATTCTATATGCATCCGAAGAAGTGGGCTGTAGCCCACGAAAGCTTATGCTCTAATAAATTTGTTAGTCTCTAAGGTGCCACAAGTACTCCTGTTCTTTTTGGGTTTAGTGTGTGAGTGCTGGAGCCTGTGATATACAGGAGGTCAGACTAGATGATCTGGGGTCCCTTCTGGCCTTAAACTTTATAAAGCATGGTCCAGTCCTTTTGCACTGGAATTTATTTTGGGTTCTTGGCTAGAGCACATCAACAAGAGCTATGTATCTCTTTAGGTACTTACATGGCTCTCATTACCATAGTATCTGAGAGCTTTCCTGTACATACAAGATAGCATGTTCTCTCTCTCTCTCCGGCCCACCCCACCACCAAGAAGTTTAGGATCTGTTTACATGGGGATAGTGATCAGAATAGCTTCCCGTGTGGACACTTTAATACCAGAAGAAGGGGCCTTCTTCTGATTTACCTTTATCTGTAGATTAAAGGAAATTGGGGAAAGGTATTCCTATACTCTGGAATAAGAATGTCCAGAGGGGAGCTATTCTGGAATAGTTTATTCCTCAATTGCCATTCTGGTCAATTTCCCCATGTAGACAAGTCCTTAGTGTTTTGTTTTGTTTTTTTAAATGAACGAATCTATAAGAACAAGAACAATCTATTGTGGGAAATAGTATCAGTATAGTATGAGCTGCATACTACGGCACGAAGCCAGAGGCACGATGTGGTGCACTATAGCTCTCAGGATTTTCTAGCAGTTCAGTTGGTATTAGGTTCCACAAGCACCAAATTGCAGACTTTTTTTCTATTTGTTCATTCAGGCAAATAGAAAATATTTATATTAACATAAATATTAAGATTTATAAAATAAATGTATATGAATTTATAATATTCATCCATAATCAAATTAAAATACAACAATTACCTGACTGATTAAATATGCAGTCATTTAAAGAAAATATTCTAAGCAACCCTGCATCTTTTGGATCTCCTTTCTTCCTATAAATAAGATTTTTAGAAGCAGTTTACCTCTGGGATTTTTTGCCACCAAACCTGACTTCTTCTCTTAAAAGTGAGAAATGTGACTCATGACTTGTTAATCCAAGCATAATCTGTGGAAATAAGAGATTAAGAAGGGGTTTTATTATTATTCATGAAGTGACCAGTGTCAGGATATTTCCATGCTCCGTGGTTCATCATTGTAAATTTTTAGTTTGCCATAAATGTCAAGTTTTTTGTTTAATAATGTATTATAGTCATATATTCCAACAAAATATTGAATAGATGCCCAAGTCACACACATAATAGCCTTCTGTCATTATAAGTATAAAATATATTTGCACATACCAAGTCAGCATCTAAACCATATAGACAATGTCTTGTGTTTGGATCGTAATCAGGCTTTGTTTTCTCTGATCGGATAAATTCCATAATTTTATGCTCTCCTTCACCTGGTGTCTAAATGCAAAGATAAAACAATTCAGTAAACACTATTCTGAAAATACTATTAAAAAAAAAAAATCAGTAATATAAACACAATAACCTCGTGGCCTGATAAGTAGACAGTTACGCCATGCCAGGATTTGTCTGTGGAAATCTTCATATTTACAAAATACTTCAGATGTTCGTGCAACCTGGCCATGAAATCAGTCCCTAGTAACAGAAATCTACAAGTTACATCTTCTGATACATTGTCATTTTAAGAGTTATTCAAAATTCCATTTATACATTTATGAGGGATATTAGCGATTAGTGATAGAAAAAACAATTCATTTTTGCAAAGTGTGGAAGGTGGAGTACTTTTGAAGAGTTTTCGGGTTTTAAATATTAAATTTGGGTGGGATTTTCAAAAGTGCCCAAGTGATTTAGCAGAACAAATCCTATTGAAAAATCAGATGACAGAAAGGCAAAATGATTAATCACAGCAATTCTCCTGTAAATAAGCAGCACATTTTCCTACCTGGTGTAATACAATTGGAGTCAAACCTGGCTTCTGTAGGGAGAACGTCTCCTTTTTCTAAAGCCTTCTTTATTTTGTCCTCTGCTTCTTTTGCTGACCTAAAAAAAACATTGAATTTTACAGCATTGTATGTACACCATTTTTTCCTCAAAAAATTAAATGTAGAGTTCCTTCTTAAAATAAATTAAAAAGGAAATGTAATTCTTAGTCAGTCTTTTAATTTTGTTTTTAGTGCACATAGAAAATAAAGAAGCTGTTTTGAATTTTCTACAGCAAGGATAAGATGTATGCTGCACATATACTAGTAATATATACAGGGCTGAGAAGACCATTTGGGGGCCAATGGGAGGAAAAGAGAACCAGCTGGCAGCAGATAAATGGCAAGTGTCAAAATACTGACTAAGCTAATCTTTCCCCCCTCAGAATTAAAGGACATAGAAGAGAAAATAATTTGTGGACAATCTCTTCATTTTTATCTTGATGCTTTCCTCCCCACTCCCACCTGTCTTCCTTCACATTTTTCCTGATATTGTTCTATCCTTTTTTAATGTTTTAATTTTTCTTTAAAACCCTCTGGCTTTCTTATTTGTTCTTTTCACATTTATTTTTTATCCACAATTATTCTCTCTCATCTCCTCCTCAACCCCATGCCAATCTTGCCTATTGCCCCACCAGTTGTTTTTCTTGTCCTCCCAATGGTCCCCAAATGGTCTCCTCACATCTCCAAACCTCTGGCTTCCTTCCTTACCCTTCTAGTGACAACAGTAAGAGGCAGGTGAAACCTGAAGAGAAACAGTCTACAGTGAATGGAACTCCCCATAGCACCCACTGGTGAAGAAAAGGAAGTACTGTAGTATCAGTTGTTCAGAACAAAAAGAGGAAATGGCCAGCCCTATCTCCAACTTCCAATATGCCCTGTCAATGTGGCTGCTGTCCCCAAAGTTCACAAAAGCTGCTAGGGCAAGCAGTAAACATCAAGATTTTAATGATCTTTACTGTATATGATCTAGATGTAAACTACATTATTTAGCTAGCCTGATGGCCAATGTTACTAGAGACTAGAATTTTATTAGTTCTCAAACCTCAGTCTCTTTCCCTCCTCCACACTGGCTGTCAAGGAAAACTTCACTATATACAGTGACCACAAAGGCTTCTTTAAGATGGCATTCACAGATTCCAAAAGCAGCCCTATTACTGCTTCTTTGCACAGTGATAAACTGGAATATGTAGATTTATAGAAAAACAGTCTTAAAGATGGAAAAAGAAGCAGCACCTATAACTTCTGTTCCCAAAAGATACATGCTGTGCTAGATCACCATTCTTGGGTCCATGCTCCTTTGAATGACCAAGGCACAAATTTTACAAACTCAACGTTCTAAGCCAGGGGTTCTCAAACTGTGGGTCGGGACCCCAAAGTGGGTCACAATCCCGTTTTAATGGGGTCGCCAGGACTGATGTTAGACTTGCTGGGGCTTGGGGCTGAAGCAAAAAAGGAGATGATTTATACTAGCCTCTGCAGTGCTGTGCAAACTGCAAGTTCGTTTCAAAAGCAAAAGATGAAAAGTATTCCCTGGTATACAGGTTTTTTTCAAATGCACTGGCAAAAAATCCTCAGTTCTGATTTATGACTGCCCAGTTATTATTTAACAAAACCCAAACAATGCTATAGTCAAAAGCATCATTTAAAACTATGTATTTAATACTTATTTCAATTTGTAAATTTAAAAAATCTCATAAAAATGTGCTGTCCTATGGATTTATAAACAGGGCAACATTAAAATGTTTTCACCTAAAACGTCTCCCACGCTGCTGGTTCATTTTTGCTCTTGGAGCCACTCCATCAACTGCCATGAAGAAAACCTTTCTTGGTTTAATAATGCGAAATAATACTTCCAAGTAGTGAAAAATATCAGCAAAGATCTTATCATCTGAGATTCTGAAGTGAACATCGTCATCATTAGGATGTGAACACTGATGGATGATACCATTCATATCCAGGTACAAGTTGTCAAATTCTGGAATCTAGAAAAAAGTCACATATAATATTAGGATATCAAGTTATGTTAGTACTGTTAACAGCACCAATCAATCACAGACCTAGAAAAGGTTCCCTTTGTTCAGTGATAGCTGAAACAATAGAAGCTGCCCTCCAAGGCAGGAAAAGCACAGCAGGACCTGAGCTGTGTGAGCCAAGGCATTTTCCTGGGGACTGATTGTAAAAATAGGGGCTAGGGCATTGATTGGGTCCAGCGGACTGTATCAGAAGGAAAAAGCTGCCAGAAAACCAGCAGACAATGGAAGATATGTAGAGACCATGGCCTTGAGTAGGGAGCAGAGACAGAATTCTTTGGGGCACAGGACTCTCTGGAAAAGGCAGGCTTTCAAAATGTGAGCAAGGAAGCTGTCTGCCATTTGTTCCTACTATTTCCAGGAAAATGGCACTTTGTGTACATTCTTTGTAAATAAACAGAATTGCACCAAAGAAATATCTTGCTTGTATAAATAATGCAGCACGGCTCCAAATATTGGCTAACTGTTTGGACCAAAGGGCAACAGTACCATCATATTTTTGTCCAAAAAACATAATACAGACAAGGCCAGTCTGTAAGAAAACATATACCCATTCTGTACACATATCTACTGCTTGATTTGTAAGTACTCCTAATCATAAGTACTCCTGGCAGTTTCAGTAGGACAGTTTCCTCACTTCCTGTGATGACCTGTTGTGTTGTTGCTGAACCATCCTCTCACCTGGGCCAAATAACTTGTAGGGCAGGGGTCGGCAACCCATGGCACGTAAGCCAATTTTGAGTAGCACGCTGCTGCCTGCCGCGGTCCCGGCCCCCAGCCCCACTCAGCCCCCCCGCCCACTGCTCTCCCCTGCGGGGGCAGGAGGCAGAAGCTTGGTCCTGCCGCAGCCAAGCTTCCCCCTTCCCCCGCTTCTTCCCCCAGCGTGGTGCTTTCCTGCCCCTCCTCCTCTCCTTCCCTGCGCTGATCAGCTGATGGCCCTTGCGAGGGAGAGGAGGATGAGTGGCAGCGTGCTCGCTGCTCCGTAGAGGAGGCAGAGAAGAGGTAGGGACGGGACCTTGGGGAAGGGGGTGCAACAGGGCATATCCCTTCCAGCCCCCTGCCTTGAGCCGCTCAGGGCAGGGGGCTGGGAGCACCCCCACGAGCTGAGCACCCCAGCCCTCTGCCCTGACCCCCCCCCACACCCAGCCTTCTGCCCTGTACCCCCACACACTCCCAGCCCTCTGTCCTGACCCCTGAACCCCCCCACACCCGCACTGCCCTCTGCCCTGACCCCTGAACCCCC